>NC_137001.1:9560286-9840286 GCF_032717465.1 Coenobita brevimanus
CTCCTAAAGGGGGAATTTCATTCGCCCCTCCCCTCACTGGTAGTCATTTTAATTGTTTACTCTAGATTTTTGTCTTACTTACCTTCATTTAAAACTAAGATTTGCTGTGTAACAGCAAGAAATACAGCAGTATTATGGAACTAAAAAAAAAAGTAATATTTTTAGAGGATTTTTTACTTTTACTCATATATGGTATGGTAGTTACATGTGGACCAAAATTTTGGCCTTACTCTTGATAAGTAGATATACGCATAGATAAACAGATTGATATCTTTAGAAAGCCAGTTGGTACTAAGACAGTTAATGAATACTGTATATATTTCATAAATATAATCGTTTGAAAATAAAAGAAATTCTCAGTGAGTCTCCAGGCTGAATTTTGGGTCCACTGTGTATAATACGGAATCGGTCAGAGAATTGTAAAAGTTTTCCACTGGCGTATATTTTATACGTTATCCACTTTTTAGTTGAAGAACGATGATGATGCACAACATGTGAGGACGCCCATCATCGACTGACTCAGAGCAGCACCTTCTGTAGAGAGAGCTCCAACAACTGCTTCAGCCCACACGGGTCACATGATCCACAAACGCAATGTTGCATCCCAGAGTGGCACAGACAAATTGAATGTTCAGCATGCTTTTCGCTTATATCTGTGATTAACTGGATTTCTTCATTACACATGCCTTGCTGTGTTGGTTAGGGAAGCTCTACTGAACCTGGACTATGCAAGATGATGCACAGATTTCCCAGAAATTATTAGGGAAGAAAGTGATGAGAAACAAAATTCCGGTGAGAAAACTAGGGAACAAAATGTTAGAACGTGTTCAATAAGTTTAAATGTGTATTTTATGAAAGATATTATTTATAATGTTTCTTTGTCTTCAAAATTAAATAATTATTAAGATATCCACGGCAGTCCTGTATCTTACAGTTACATGTACGAGTATTCTTAAAGATTGTCATGCCATAACTGCAGACTCCTTCATTGTGGCACCCGATTTAACTAATGGTAGGTTAATGATTCAACAACAATTGCTTTGTAATTCAGCTCTAATTCACATTCTTTTGCGTTTTGGAAAGACGGTCAAAAACTTTGCTTGCACTTCATATGTTTTTCCTGGTAATGGGTATTCGAAATCTGCACAAATGTGGTATTCTACAAAATGAACTATTAATTGTAAGAATATGAAGATAAAAAAAAATACAATTAAAGACCGAATAACATATTTCACTGCTTTTGGAGTGCAATAGATTATGAGTTACTCCACTAAGACATCATAGAAAACAAAAATAAAATCGCTTATTTCATACAAAAAATGATATGATTACAAAAGGTGAGGGTAAACCATAAAGTAAGCATATTGCTGCACCAATGCCATAGTTGTGCCTGAGCATAAGGACTAAATGCAGAATCTACAATTGTGCAGAGAACATTTTCTTTTTAAATATTCAACCAATAGAGTGGTCACACCCTTATAAGTACTGCTGAAGCATGGACTGACGGGTTTAGTGCCAGTCAACTTGTTTTCAGAGTTATGTGGAAAGATACTGCCGTAGAACAGTATTGGTTAAGCTTTTACAGTGTTTAATATGGATATTACAGTGGGGGTTAATTTTTAGAAATTCAAATGAACAGGACTACTATTTTCTTGATAAAGTCCAACCAAATCATTCTCTATTTATCCTCATTATTATCAAGCACTGTCTATCATAAACAATGTCGAGCATCATAAAACGTGAAATATATACATTCCCCCAAAGTTGCCTCAAACTCAGTAAAGTGGGTTAGCAAATGAAAAGGAAATAAAAAAAACTTAAGGAAATAAAAACAGGGAACAGTGCAGAACAGTTGAGATGAGTGTTGAGAGTGGGGGTGGGAGGGCAACAGGGAGCCTAGTCACCAGTAGTTGCAATTCTCTTCCATAAAAGGTGTAATCTATAACTTCTTATGCGCACTCATTTATCATGCAACACATTACTACTACTACTAGTGGTAGTAGTAGTTACTAGTTACGTTATTCATCATTATGCCTCTGAACACCCATGGTAGAGGAGAGGATTAGGTGATCTGGGTCTGTCCATCCATGCTCCTGCGGGGTGTGTGTGAGTGCATCCCTTCAGTAATCCATTTCTGGGCATGACATGATCATAACCCATTGGCAGATTTCCACCAAACTTTTGCAGAAATGTGGTATGAGGGAATGATGTACTGATTAGCTCAACTAGGTCATGGGTCAATAATCAAGGGGCATATGGCATCAGTTTTGTTTATCCTTGAGGATGTGTGTGTTCATAACATTGTTTGTGGGTGCGATACCTCTTGAAACCTATTGATGGGATTTCCACCGACCTTTTGTCAGTGATGCAGCAGTGATGCAGCATGAGGAGATAAAAAACTACTCAGCCACATCAAAGAAACAAAAGTCAAAGACATAATCGGTCAACTTAAAAATCCCAGTCACAATCATTCAAAACGCTTTACAAGTGTATTGATATAAAGATGATCAGTCACTCGGAATTGCGTTCCTAAGCACAAAAAATTTGCCCAAAATTAAGTTTCTGGCTGATTTTGCATCAATTTTTGATGCTAGTCGTAGCGAGCGAATAGCTTTCCTATGGTAAGGCATTGGCGACACTGAGCTGCTCTCATGGGGCCCCAGCACGTAGTGATAAACCTCAGTCTCTTCCAAGCAGCCAGGCAGTGATTTTGTGTTGCGTGTCCTGTCCCTTTAAACTCCTACTAATTCTCCTTCTCCTGCTCGAGCCGAAGCTCCTATGGACTCAGTGTGATAATCCAATATTTGTGAGCATATTTGTATGTGATATTGTCGATGGAACATTGATATATATCATGAAAAGGAATTGTGGCCATTATCATTCATTAGACTTAGAGGCGATATGCGTGTTCACTGTTGTGGGGTTTTGCCTCTCGCCCTCCCCAAGGCCCTATTGCGTGATTACAAATACGTATATAATGAAGCCAATGCCTAAACTGTATTTTGTGTGAAAGATACAGTATTGTGGCTAACTTGGTTTAAGAAATTATGGAGCTACTTAGCATTATGGACGCCATAAGAATTATAGTGTGGAATGGGGCAGGCATCACTTACAGTTTTTATAGTCAGGAAGGGAGAATTAAAGGTGTTTAGGGATGGAATTATTGTAATTCTGATAGTGAAAATGCGTATGGAATTGTGTGAAATATACGTCAAACATGCTGCGGGGTGTTCGTGAAGGAATGTGGTGTGTGCCAATACAACAGAGTTGCATCGTACTCTCCTGATGAAGGGATGCTGAGATCACAGTCATGTTGAACCGTAGTAAGGAAGGGAATAATTGCGAAGGTTAGGGTGGAATCATTGTGGTAATCATGTATTTGTGTATGATATTGTGTGAGGTGTAAGTGAAATGTGCCACATATCCTCATGATGGCATAAATTATGATGCATAAGCGTAGGTTAGCAATACCTTAGTGGCAGGGGTCCTCCCAGGAACAGGGACGCCTAGGAATGATGGAAGTCATTGAACAGGTACTGTACCTTGGTCTGAAATTTAGTGATAAATTATACTTTATGTAAAATCTACATAAACAGTTCACGTAGTGTTCATTTAAGTGTGCAGCATAGGTGATCGATACTCTAGTGGCAGATGTGCTGCGAAAGGTGACGATGCCAAGGAATGAGGGACGTCATTGAACAGGTACTGTACTTTGGTCTGACATTTAGTGATAAATTATATTTTATGTAAACTATACGTGAACTGTGCTGCGCAGTGTTCATTTAAGTGCGTAGCATAGGTGAGTGATACTTTAGCGACAGGTGTGCTGTGAAAGGTGAATGATGCCAAGGAACGAGGGGACGTCACTGAACAAGGTACTGTACCATGGTCTAACATTTAGTGATAAATTATAACTTTATGCTAAAATATATGTGAACTGCAAAATGCCGTGAGTGTTTGTTTAGGTGATTAACGTAGTGTAGGTGAGTGATACTTTATGCGGCAGGTGTAGCTGTGAAACGTAACGAAGCCAAGGAATGAGGGACAGTCATTGAACAGAGTACTGTACCATGGTCTAATATTTAGTGATAAAATTCATACTTTATGTAAAACATACGTGAACTGTGCCGTGAGGGAAATTGTTTGTTTAGGTGCGCTAACATAGGTGACCGGTACTATAGTGGCAGGTGTGCTGTGAAAGGTAACGATGCCAAGGAATGAGTGGACGTCAGTGGACAGGTGACTTTAACTTTCTGAAACAATTGTTGAAATTTATGATTCTCTTCTAAAATGTTTGTGATATGTGCCCAGTGTTCGGTGGAAAATATTGTATCATGTGTTGGGGAAACGTTCGGGAAGGAGGGGGAAAATATGTTTGTGTGTGTATATATATATATATATATATATATATATATATATATATATATACACACACAAACATATTTTCCCCTCCTTCCCCGAACGTTCCCCCAACACATGATACAATATTTTCCACGCGAACACTGGGGCACATATCACAAACATTTTAGAAGAGAATCATAAATTTCAACAATTTGTTTCAGAAAGTTAAAAATTACCTGATCCACTGACGAATCCATCATTTCCTTGGCAACATCGATTCTCACCTTTCACAGCACACCTGCCACTATAGTACCCGGGTCACCTATGTTACGCACGCTAAACAAACACTCACGGCACAGTTCACGTATGTTTTACATAAAGTATAATTTATCACTAAATATTAAGACCATGGTACAGTACCTGTTCAATGACGTCCCTCATTCCCGCTGGCTTCGTTACACGCTTTCACAGCACACCTGCCGAAGTAAGAAAGTATCACTCACCTACACCACGCCACTCGTAAAACAAACACTCAGCGGCAGTTTTGAGAATTCACACTTATATTTTTACATAAAGTATAATTTTATCACTAAATGTCGTGGTGGGATGACTACAATCGACACATGGGTGGGGTGGACCACTTCGACTCAGATGGTCCAATACTACCCCATCCAGCGGCAGAGCATGTGAAATGGACCAAGGAAGATCACCTTCAACTTCATCCACATGGCCATTTTCAATGCGTTCCCCCCGTTCAAGAAGTGCTCTACGGGGTCAGTCAGTCTGCTCGAATTCGGAGAGGAGATAGTGGACAAGCTTCTCAACTTTGATGCCGAGCAGAGTAGCCCGCATCAGGGCACGTCATCCAGCATGCCCCTTGACCTTTTCCAACCCGACCTGTCAGCAGGACATCTCCAGCACCTGTGGCACCTGCTGCAGCACCAGCACAGGTGCCATCACCACTGGCTCCCCTGCACCAACACTACCATCTCCAGGAGTGAGGGCCAGGACAGGGGAGTCAGCACCATCATCACCTGCAGGGACCAGCACAGGTGCTGAGAGAACCTTGACCGGTTCCTGGTCCGTCGGGAGAACCTGCTCCCGCTGCCAGTGCTCCAGGCCTCTCCAGGACAACATGACCGGGGAATGCAGGAGGACATCCAGCCATAGCGTCGGTCGTTTCATCAATGACAGAGTGCGGCTGGATAACACACTGGGCCACCAACGGGAGAGGATCTCCCAACCGGAGAAGGCTGCGGTGCACCATGTGTTCCCTGGCCCGAAGTTGAGGGAGGGGACACAAGTCACCTGTGTTCTGTTTGTGATGTAGCACTGTGCGTGGGTAATTGCTTCGGATGGTTCCATGTCGAGCAAAGTATTGCCTAGTGCAGTGTACACACACACACACACACACACACACACACACACACACACACACCAACACAGACACTCACACACACACACTAACAAAAACACTCACACACAAACTCAAACAAACACTCTAACACACACTCACACACACACTAACACAAAAGACACACACACACACCCACACACACACTAACACACACACACACTCAACACAGACACTCCCACACACACACTACCACACTTACACACACACTAACATAGACACACACACACACACTACCACACTTACACACACACACACACACACACACACACTCACACACACACACCTACATATCTCCCTCATCTTCCAATCCCAGAAGGTCCTACAACTTCATCAACACCCCTGGAGGAAGTGAGTTCTCCAAAATTTGTTGATATGTATATTGACCCTATTATCATTACCCATATATAATTTTTTTCATGGGCAAATAACCGTCTTCTCCTACACATTGCACATATGACAGAAAGTAAAGCTTTCATTAGGCAGTAACTTGGAAAAAATAGTGTTCTATGTGCAGTAGGTTACAAACTCATAAAAAAAAAACAACCTTGAAAGATTGTGGTCTGTACATAAAAAAAAAAAAAAAAAAAAAAAAGCTTCTGGGAGCATAGTCTTATAAGCAATGGGGGAGAAAACACTTTTTTTTTTTTTTTTCGCTTGCAGTAAAAGTAGGTACCAACCGGAAGAGTAATCTACCTTTGCCGTCCTATTAGTTGAAAACTATTGGGCATATCGACTTCCTGTAAGAATCTTGATAAGAGAGCAGTAAATTCTATGTATATTCATTTGCAGAATATAAGCTCTTTGGGAGCATTTCTCTTTTGGAAAAGTTGGGGGGAACAGACTTTGGTTTTTTTCCTCGCGAGTGGTAAAGTCGGAAGTGCTCGGAGGAGTAATCTCACTCTGTCGGCCAATTACTCCGAAAACTATTGGACATATCAATTTCCTATATGTGAACCATGATAAAGAGCAGTAAATTCTACGTATGTTCATTTGCAGAATATAAGCCTTTGGGAGCATTCTCTGCTGGAAAAGTTGGGGGAACAGACTTTGTTTTTTTCCTCACTAGCAGTAAAGTCGGAAGCACTCGGAGGAGTATCTCACTTTGTCTGCCAATTACTCAATAAGTATTGGACGTATCAATTTCCTGTAAGAACCATGATAAAGAGCAGTAAATTCTATGTATGTTCAAGACATAACAATGTAATATCTATGATAAGAATCCGTTGTGACGTAGACGGGAATATTGTTTTTGCTATGCACACATCACGAAAGTGACGCATGGCCGTGAGTACCCAGTCGTTTTTGGCGATTTAATCGAAAACTATGAGGCAAATCGAAACCATTTGTTACTCCTTAGAAAGCTGGTGAAATTCTGCATAATATTATGCAATAAAAACATAACATGTGCGAGAAAAGTTCAGAATTAGAGCTCCTTGATTTTTTTTTAAAAATGGCATTCAGTTTTTGGTTATTTTATCGAAAACTACAAATCGTATCACAACCGGATTTGTCTCTTTAGAAAGCTGATGAAATTCTCTATCAAAACTTCTATAACATTTTCCAGTGTGATGGAAAACATTCGAATGGTGATGTTGGGAAGTGAACGTGATGTAGCGAAATGTTTATTCACGCCCACCTAATGTTGTTTTATTCGTGGTTTCCATTTTTTGGTGGTGCTTATCAGCTAGAACAAACATCGAGGAATAAGATGATATAGGTTTCATGGCAGTATATTGATGTTTGGGTGGCGAAAATAAGGAAAGAATACATGTTATTTGCGTAGCGTGGACAGCTGGGCTGGGGCGGCCATAGAAAAAAATCATGTGCCGCAAAAACTTAAACTTATCGTGCACGAGAGGCTTAATTTATCCTTGAGAGTGTAATATCTCCTGAAAACCTAAACTGATTTCGGCCAAACTTATGTCAGTGATAAAGCATGAAGGGACAATGAACTGATTAGGTCAGCAAGCTAATGGGATCAAGGGTCACATGGGTGTGGGGGAGATATCTCCTGAACCACTACACGGATTTTGACCAAATTTTGTCAGTGATACAATATAAAGGGACAACGAAGTATTAGGTCAGCAAGGTCAAGGGGTCAGTGGTCAAGATCATATGGGTGTGGGCATGATACCCCCCTGACCCCTCACGAATTTTGACCAAATTTTTGTCAATGATATGGGATGAAGGGACGATGAACTGATTAGGTCAACTAGGTCAAAGTGTCAAAGATCAAGCCCATATGGGTGTGCGTGCGATGTCTCCTGAATCCCTCAGCGGATTTCAACTAAACTTTTAGCAGTGATACAGAATGAAAGGACAATGAACTGATTAGGTCAGCAGGTCAAGGGGTCAAAGATGAAGGTCATACTTCATCTTTAATTCGTTTCAGTTCAAATGAACCCTGCCATGGAGGTTGTACAGCGAGTCCGCACGCAAGGCTTGGCAGAGGCATGCTGTGCAACACTTTGCATCAACAGATTGGGGCCCGAGTTCTCGGTGTTTAAGTCTTTTAAATTGATTGATTATTTTATTGTATTATTTTATATTATATTTATATATATTATAAGTATTAATATTAGTTTTAGTATTAGTATTTGAATTATTGTTATTGTTGTTAATAATAATAATAATAATAATAACAGTGTTAACAATAATAATAATAATAATAATAATAATAATAACAACAATAATAATAATAATGATAATAATAATAACCATCCATCCATCCATCATCCAATCCTACATTGCTCGATGAGGAGCGTAGGAGCCCGGGGCTAGGCAGTTGGTCCCGACATTTAAGAGGAGTGACTAGCCTCACTCATCCCTGAGTGGCATTACATGAGCAGTCAACCCCAACCATCCCTTGGATATAAACTTTCACCGGCTCAATCCGATTGGAGCGCAATAGTTACCCACTAAACCACCAGGTACCAAAATTTGGTTATATGGTTACCACCCAGCATAGTAAATGGTTTCCTGGTGCACAGGAAACCATTTGGCTTGTCACTCAGTGTAGAGTCACCCACATGCTGAAGGAAGTGGAAAGAATGAAGGACAGAAAGACAGAAGAGGGAGTGTAAAGTCACCCATAGGCAGAAGGACAAGGAAAGAATGAAGGAAAGGCAGAAGAGAATGGAAGGAAAGAAGGATGAAGAGGAAAGGGCAGACACCCGAGAGCAGCACTACATCAAGTGAGTGGATGGGGAGCGTCCCCACCTACCACAATATAATAATAACAATAATAATAATAATAAGATATTATTATTATTATTATTTGCATAGAGGAAAAGAAAAGAGGAGCGCAGAAACTTCCCATGTTGCTTGTCCTTGTTCCTCCAGAAAATCAAAGTTGAGAGAGAGAGAGAGAGAGAGAGAGAGAGTTGGTCGTAAATATTTTCGTGAATTCCAGCCAAAATCCACAGTTACCCAGAGGCTGGTGAGTGAGTATGATGTGGAGGGAAGACAGACAGAGGACAGGATGACGTGGTGATGTGTTAGTATGCACCCCTTACGGGATTAAGGCAACTGGTATTTGATACGAGTACAGGTAAAGAGATAGGCAGCACTTGACAAAACTGCACACAGTCTTATAATTACCCAGAGGTTGGTGAGTGAGAGGACAGTAGTGACGGTGATAACCATGGATGGATTGACACAGGCGGTGGTGTTGGCCAGGGAGTACTTCATCCACTTCTCATATAGACCCGACTCCATCAACGCAAAGGCACTGTGATGAGAAAGGATATCAATAAATCGTATGAGAGAGAGAGAGAGAGAGAGACCTTACCTCATATGGTGGTATCAATGAGCTATGACCCACAGGTAACCTATCCCCTGTAACTTGAAGATTCGTGTAGTATCAGATCTGTTAGCTTGAAACACACACACACACACACACACACACACACATACACACACACACACACACAGAGGGATTCAAGCTAGGTGGACGTGTGACACCAGCGCTCCGTACCAATCACGGCCAGTGGCATTACCTAAATAGTATCTTTGTATGAGTCAAGCTCAGTACCAGGTTAGACTAAATGATTGTTCATTATAAAAAGGAAAAAAAAAATAAGTTTCAACAAGACTTGTAAAAACAGGAAATAGAACCAAGACGAAAGAATACGCTGAGTCATCTCTGAGGTTTGTTTACAACAAGACGGAGATTGTAAGTATATGCTTTTCACTTTAAGTATTGCAAAACGGATACATACTTCAGTAAAACAAATTTGGAAAAGAAAAGGGATAAAGGTAAAAAGCAAAATGATGATTTCTACAAAGAACTGGTTGAAGTAGAGACCCACAATAGACTGGTTGAACGTGTAAACAAACTAGAAATGGCTTTCAAAAATGAAATTGATGAAATAAAGAAGCAGATGCATTTGCAAAAGAAAGAAATAGAAAAACTAGGAAGGGAGGCCAATAAGAAAGACACAACCATCAGTGAACTAACCGTGGAACTGAGTACACTTAGGAAGAAAATTAGTGAAATGGCAAGTACAGTAGTCAATCACGAGAGTGTTATGGAAGAGTTCAAAAATGACACAAAGACAATTAGGCAAGTTAGCAGTCTTATTGACCAGAGCAGTGATATTGAGGAGAAGATAACACAAGTAAATGAAGCTGTGCAAAGCTACAAAAATGATGTAGAAACCACGTATGCAGAAATGGTGAAAGTAAAGAAAGATTTAGAAACAAGGGTGGAGGAAAAAAGCATTAAAAAGGAGGTGAAAAGAATAATCCAAAACAATCCAAAGTTAGTCAGAGATTCAGTAGAGATAAACAAATCAATAGTAATCACTGGTATAGAAGAGGATGAAGTTGAAAACAAGATCACAAGAGACCAAAAGGAGATGGCAAATGTAATGAGCTTACTGAAAGAAGTATCAGAGGAAATCTGTAGTAAAGACATAGAGGAACACAAAAGGTTAGGGAAATACGAGAAAAGCAAGACAAGACCTCTAAAGGTGACTTTCCAGAGTGTAAACACTGTGGAAGAGATACTAAAAAATGCAAAGAATCTTAAGGAAAAAGAGGAGTTCAAAAATGTATGGATAAAAAGATGTCTAACACAAGAGGAAAGGGAATTACTGAAAGAGAAAAGGGAGGAAGCAAAAACAAAAAATGAGGGAAGATCAGAAGAGGACAAGAAGAATTTTTTACAAAGTAATAGGATTGCAGGTACGAAAGTGGTACACAAACAGGATGGAAGAAAAAGGAGGAAGGTAGTAGAACCATGTCAGGACAAGTATATAAACAAGATGATAAAGTTGATGTACTCAAATGTGGATGGAATGGTATCTAAATTACTAGAGATGAATGATTATGTCAGAGAAAATGAACCACAAATAATATGCCTAACTGAGACAAAATTAACACCAAGGATATCCAATGACATGCTAAACTTAGAGGAATACAATATATGGAGAAGAGACAGATACTTTAAAAAAAGGAGGAGGAATTATAATATTAACTAAGAAAAATCTAAAAGTCAAGGAAATAAATCTAGATATACCATCACAAGTAGAACTGATTGCAGTAGAGATCGACACATCTGAAGGTAAAGTAATTGTAGCAAGTTTGTACATGCCACCCAGATCAAACACATGGGGAAAGAGACGAATCTGAGGACCTGGCAGAGAGTACAATTCAGAGTGTAAGATCATTGCTACATAAAATGGAAGAGAAATAGGAAAGAATTATACTAACTTGGGACTTCAATACAAATATAAATTGGAATACTCTAGATATAAATAGCCAAGAAAGCTGTTGGGACCAAAAGCTCCTGGATCTCGTACAAGAGTTTTTCTTAACGCAACATGTGAGGGAAACCACCAGAAAAAGAGGACTTGATGTACCTTCAGTGCTAGATCTAATATTTACAAGGCAAGAAAATGATATTGACAGTTTAATATATCACCCTCCACTCGGCAAAAGCGATCATGCAGTACTAAACTATAACTTCAGGATAACATATGACATAGTAAACAGCAATGATAGTTACAAAAAGAGCCTAAACAATAAAAAGGGAAATTATCAAGACCTAAAGAAGTATTTCTTAGAAGTTGATTGGGAAAATGAGCTTAGAGGACAAGATTTAAATGCTGTATATAAAAATTTTTGTGAATTTTATTAAATAGGAGTCCACAGGTACATCCCACGGCACAAAGAAGCAGATAAGAAAATACAGAAATGGTTCAATAAATAATGTAAAAAATCAAAAGAAAGAAGGGATTTGTTGTGGAATAGATACAGAAGACACAATAGTGAAAGGGCGTACAATAATTACAAACAGGCTAGAAACGACTATACAAGAATAAGGAGGGAAGCCCAAAAACAGTTTGAGGAGGATATAATAAATAAAAGTAGTGATCAACCAAAGCTGTTTTACAGCTATATCAGAAGCAAAACTAAAGTAAAAGATATAATACAATCCATTACGGACGAGGGAATCACTTATACACAAGAGAAAGATATTTGTGAAACACTAAATAAGAATTTTCCAATTAGTTTTTACAGAAGAAAAAAATTTTGAGAGGGACTATGTGGAACACGCATGTTCACACATACTACCAGATATACAAATAGCACTAAAAGTAATACAGGAGGAGTTAAGTAGATTAGACAGAGGAAAAGCAAGTGGTCCTGAGGAAATTTCATGTTGGGTATTACGAGAATGTGCAAAGGAGTTATGTAAACCATTATTTTTAATTTTCAAGAAATCCTTGAGTCAAGGTAAACTACCAGATATTTGGAAAAAAGCAAATATTGTCCCCTTATTCAAGAAAGGAAATAGACAAAATCCACTCAACTACCGACCATTATCACTGACCAGTGTTGTAAGCAAGGTATTAGAAAAACTTATAAGAAAAGCTTGGGTAAATCAGCTAGAAGAACACAGTATGATAACAGAAAGACAGTTTGGTTTCAGAAAAGGAAAATCATGTGTTACTAATCTGTTGAGCTACTATGACAGAGTAACAAACACAATACAGGAAAGGGAAGCTTTTGACACAGTACCACACCAAAGACTTTTATGGAAACTGTACCATCAAGGAGGAATTCGAGGCAAACTGTTTTGTTGGATGCAAGACTTTCTCATAAAAAGAGAAATGAGGACAGTACTAAGAGGAAACTACTCATCATGGAAAGAAGTGACTAGTGGAGTACCACAGGGTTCAGTGCTGGCACCAATCATGTTTTTAATGTATATAAATGATATAAACAGTAACACTGGAAATGAGAGCTATCTGAATATGTTTGCAGATGATGCAAAAATACAAAGGAGAATTACTAACACAGACTCTTGTAAAGAGCTACAAGAAGAATTAAATAAACTTCATGAATGGAGTAGTACATGGCAAATGGAATTCCAATGTGGACAAGTTTCCATGTAATCAAGTTTGGTAAAAGTGGAAAAAGACCTGATTGGGATTATAAGTTAGGAAATAAAACCCTATATACATCAGAAAGAGAGAAAGACCTAGGTGTGATTATCAATAACAGACTATCTCCGGCTGACCACATCAGCGAGAAGGTACGGAACATGTATACACTGCTTGCAAATATGAGAATAGCATTCACATACATAAATGAAGACATGCTAAGAAGGATAATAACATCATTCATTAGACCAACCCTGGAATATGCATCAGTAGTCTGGAGTCCTCATCTCAAAAAGCACATAGACAAGATTGAAAAAGTTCAAAGGGCCGCTACAAGATGGATACCAAGCTTAAGGGACCTAAGCTACGAAGAAAGACTAAATAAACTGAATCTACCAACACTACAGGAGAGAAGGAAAAGAGGTGACATGATAATGCTATATAAATGCATATCAGGAAAGGAGAAAATAGACATAAATGATTACATAACATATGGAGAAGCATCAGCAAGAGGACACTGCAGAAAACTGCATAAGAAGAGAGGTGATAAAGACGTAAGGAAATTCAGTTTCCCAAACAGAGCAATTGATCAATGGAATGCACCACCGAATGAAATAGTGTGTGCCAAAACAATTCACAAATTTAAGGGTATGTATTATAAATATGGTTTAAGACACGGGACAGTACGAGCTTGACTCATTCCTGTAAAGATACAATTAGGTAAGAACAATTAGGTAAGAACACACACACACACACACACACACACACACACACACACACACACACACGCTGAGACAGAGAAATCTGTATTTGCAGTGTTCCATTTCCTTAAACGTTTTAATCAACAATGTAGCTTTGCCTGCTGTGTGATGGTATGATGGAAACAAGAACAATAATACGCCTTGACATCCAGATGAGCTTGAGGTCACAACACCACCAACAACAGCAACAAACAAATATGAAGAATAAACAAAATATTGCTGCTGCTGCCGCTGCTACAGCTACTACTACTACTACTACTACTGTTCCTTATTTGTTTCAAAATCACCTCCCTCCATTTGGGAATTATATTGTGAAGATCAAAATCAACCTTCATAATACAGTTTACCATTTAAAGTTGTAATGTGATGGTTAACACTAATCCTCATATTACAATCCGTTGGCCCCAAGCACGCCAAGGGCTGTGGTTACCAACCATCTACTACTACTTTTATTACTTTATTTTTATGCATTTAACATTACTGTGTTATAAAGACAGAATCGTCGGTCTATGAAACTCACGTCTACAGTAGCTTTGTAATCCATACTCGCCACAGACAGGCATGAGGGCTGATGATCTTGTGCCCCCGAGGCATAGGAGTGCAGATCTCGCGAGGGAGAATATTAGTAGCCATCTCATCCAGACCATAACAGAGCTACGGAGTTGATGCTTCTTCTCAGAAAGAAGCTCTGCCAGTCTCGAGTAGAATCTCACCGCCTAGGACCCATCCCGCTTGATGTTATAAACTCATGGTGAGTGCACGGACTGTGGTCCACATGTTGGATCCTTTCTTGATAGTTTTTTTTTTTTTTTTGTTCTTGTTCATTCCTTTTGTGTGCAGCCTCGAGAGACAGTTCACGATGACGTGCTGCCATAGGATATAATGTCCTAATGTCTCTGTGTCCAGAAACGTTGAGCATCATTTGATAAGATTGATATGATATGATTGCTGGCTAGCGGATGAAGTACTCACCATCTAGAGGTAGTAGAGCTGGCTCTATGGTGACTTCGTGGCCTATTTCCTGTAGCATTATTATGCAGTGAGGTCGCATACATCATCATGTCAAATGAACACAAAGCCTCCCTTCTTGCAAACCACTCCATGGTTTACATCAAGGACAGTGCCACAGGCACACTATTAAAGTATGTCCTCTATTGGCCACCCATATCTCAAGGCTATAGCATCAATATATTCTTGTTTGTTAAAGTGAAAGCCTTTGCTTTGAGAGGCACGGTTGTCAACCAGTTCGAAGCCCCAATCTAATGTGCCATGTCAGCTCTTCTGCTCTGGTCTGATGTAAGTTGTTTGGTCATGTTCTGCATCTGGTCCTTTTGTCTTGCGTATCGCACTTGTGTGTCTTTATTCAGTATCTTTCTGCCTTTGGGCTTCTATTTCTTTCGTCTCAACTTGGGCAAAAATCTTTTGTGACAGGGATTCAGTGAGCCTAATTGAATTTCTCTGTTCATAGCTCGGCATGGCTCCTGGATTTATAATGCCAATTCCTCCCATCCTGGGTGGCAGTGCTAGTATAGGACTACATAATAGATAGATAGATAAATAGATAGATAGAGAGACAGATAGAAGCAGGAAGTCAAATGATGAGAAGGTGTTGTGTTTGCGAGAAGCGAGCAGCGCTAAACGCTTACACGGAGGAAAGCTGACGACAGCGGCCAATAAGGAGATGATTCAGTTAGCTGTCAGCAGTCCTCTCGTGAGAAAGTTCTGTTGCCATGAGGAAGATACGTGACACACACACCCTACTACACGAGATGTTAGGAAAGAGAGTTTAGAAGGAGACAAGCGACCCTAGAGAGAGGTCGAGACGGAGATTAGCTTTAGAACAGAGAGAGAGAGAGAGATAGCGAGACAGGGAGGTAGCTACCCAGGACTTATACTATTATACCTGTTTAATATTTCCAAGACAAATAAAAATAGTCCCATACTATTCTTTACCTCTCCTGTCACTACATGACATCTGGTGGGGAAACTACTACAAGATATAAAAGCCGCTCGACCACAAGTCTAAAATATACTTCTCTACAATTAACTACAAAGTCTTTATGACATTTGGTAGCAGCGAACGTATACGAACCTCGTCTACGAATCAACATTAAATTCCTACAAAATATCAAGATTGACAACAACCAACAATATCAGCTCCTGCCCCCTCCGTCTCCCAGATCATTACGCTGATGCAGAGGTCAAGAGATCACTCGACGCCTTGCAAGTAGCTTAACGACAAACCAGCAAATCTGCGGACATCGTCTCCGAATTAAAAGCAAATTTCTACAAAAGCAACCGAGACTACAAGGTTAGCTTCTGTTCTACAAAGTCTACAGCCATCTACAATCAACTACAGCCATCTACAATCAACTACAATTAACAACTCTACGTCGTCTGTATAATCTTCTACACGCACCTACAAGTAGCGGCAGTCTTCATCCCACAACGAATAAATCACTAGAGAAAAGGACAGAGAAAACTTCCACATAGAATAAAGGGAACAAACAAACGAAGAGTGAGACACGATTTACAACTCATCTTACTCACTCGTCTTCACTCAAGTTACTCATCGCTACTCATTCACTCACCACAGCTACCAGTGTGGGAAGCCGACGTCACCATGTGCTGAGATGACATCACAACGCGAGTCTGCCATGCCAAGCAACGTGTGACTGACACCAGGCACTTCTCACCCACTACTCATTACTCATTATTCACATAGCTCCTACTCATATTCACTTATTTTCACAGTTAAGTTGGAAATTCGACGTTCTATGTTGAGGTTTGCCTGGGACAGCCGTTAACCACTACAAATACCAGGCCATGGAGTTTCCTGAGTAATATCGTCCATCAACACACCACTAGAATTATCAAGAGATCTTCAATCAAACCTGTATTTTCTTCCGAGATCGACTTTTGTATCGACACACCTCTACGATCTGTATCAAGTGGGTAAAATTATACTTGCTCATTTCTTCTCAGTGCTAAAATTAGCTATATTCAACTTATTTAATCATCTAGTTTGCTAGGACATAAATAAACAAGAGGCGTATTTCATAACATCATATCTTAATGACAGGAATATTTTCGCAACCACCCACGTTAATACCAGATGACACACAAATTGCCACAACATCAGACTCACAATTAAGAGACAGCCCACCCATTGTACAACCCACACCACACGTTATAGATAAGGAAACAAATACGGGAGTTTCGGATGATGAGTGGGAAACCCCTTCAGACGTTGAGAGTATCGACTTCGCAGCTGCCTTAAATACGTATGCCAATATACTTAACAGGGTTCACCGGTCCGGTCATACATATTCTACCATTCCCTCACATAACGATAAACTCGTACAAGTTGAATTAACAGGGCAATCATTAAATATGAATCAAGAAACAAATACTGCTGATCTAAAAACCACACCTCACGTTTTTGTGTATCACGAGGATAAGACTGCCCCAAAATTCTCTGGCACAGACAAGGATCGCATTGATGTCATTTCATTAATCAGTCAGTGCGAACAAATGTTCATCAAGCGCCACATACTAGATGAACAAGAGAAAATTGCTATTTTTTCATCTTGCATAAGCCAGGAAAGATGTCCAGCAAGCAATTTATTGCGCTCCGATAAGCTACATCGTGCTAGGACATATGATGACTTTAAAACTGAATTCTTGAAGAAATTTTCTGGAGGTATGAACTTCTTGCCAGGTATAATTCCAGAATTACATAAAATTGTAGATCTTGTAAGGGAGCACACTACAAACCATGTGCTCAGTGAAATAACTGCTGATGTCTCCACAATCAAGAGAACCCTATTAGCTACTCTGGAGAATTCTAAGTGGATAACAGATGATGGAAAGATGTCCCCAGACCTCGTCGTGGACATCATGGGTTATGTAGCTGCCTTGTGTAAATTACCTGATAGAACCCTTAAGATCGCCAAAACAATCGCGTACATCCCTGGAATGTGCTTACTAGACTTAATGAACGAGGTAGAGATGCAGTGCAGTAAAGCAGGTGTGGTCGACACACATGCACATTCTGGTAGAATCAGGGTACCTGAGACAGTATCAGCTGTGAAAACATCAACACCGACCCCAAACAGAGAACAAAATCGATCGCGACCTGAAATGAGGCAGTCCAAACAGACAAAGACGCCTAGACCTCGTTCCCACACGCCTTCCTACAGGCAGTTTCATAAGTTTTCGCGCAGCCCGAGCAGATCTCGCGCTATAAACAACACTTTTTATGGGAAATCACCTCGTAGGTCACAGTCAAGGGATAGGTCCATTCTGTGTCATTACTGTGCAAAACCAGGACACACAAGGTATGAATGCTTTATCAAGGCAAAAGAGGATAATCAAAAGACACAAGGGTTTGGTCCTTACTGTAGGCATCATAGATACCAAGGGCACTGGACTAGTGATTGCAAAACAGTAGAAAAAATTGTGTCTATGTTCAAATCGGGGAAGACCAAGTCATGACAAAAAACGAACAAAAGTAAAGAAAAACAAGGTTAAACTTCACATAGGAGGCATGTTGGGAAATGAGTGTATTTTGATACCAGCTGTATGTGAGGATCAAAACGTTTCCTTATTTTTAGATACAGGCTCTCCAGTGAACTTAATAACACATGAAGAACTAAATAGAATTCTTAAAAATAAAAAGAAAGTAACTTTTCTGGATGAAGCTGATTTAGAATTAAACACAGTAGATGGTCAAGAGATTACAGTAAAAGGTATGATAAGATTAAATCTCAGTTTCACAGAAACTACAAGACCATTCTCTGCATTGTTCTATATCGTTGAAAACTTAGCAATTAAAGCTCATATGTTACTGGGCTTAAGATCCATGAGAACTGAGAACATAACTATACTCCCACAAATGAATGGAATAGACTTTGATAATGAATTTATAGAGGAAATACTTTCAGAGCCCTCACCGATTGGTAGAAATAAGCCAAAAAGAATTGGTAATATTAAAGGCTTTAACAAACATACACAAACAGATGAGTGTATAGATCCACTTACACCAGCAACCCCATCCTCCAGAATTAGTGACTCAGATAACAGTACTGATTTATCAATTTTTCCAGCCCATCTCACTAATGATTTGGTTATACCACCTAATTCATACATGAAGGTTACCATAAAGAGCAAATTACGGAATAGTACTGTTCTTGTCTTAGAAGAATTATGTAAAGTAAAAGGATTGTCAGTAGAAAACGCATTATGTCATACGAACGATGAAGGGCTAACTCAGATATTCATTATTAATCACATGAATGGGGAAGTTCAGTTGAAGAAGGGAACTTGCATAGTTAATATTGAAAAATGTTTAGCCCCTGTGAAGGAAATAAATATTGGTGGAGTGAAAAGTGAGATAAAATCTACGGATAGAGAAAGAATAAAAGAGAATTTAATTCACTCAGGTGAATTTGACGAAGAAAATGATTTGTTAACCCTGCTGGAAACACACAGGGACACCGTAGCCTTGCCCGGAGAACGATTAGGGTGTACTAACTTGATTAATCACATGATTAATGTGCACCCAGAAACACCACCAATTTTCGTACCAGCTTATCGCATACCACACTCCCAACGTACACTTGCAAATCAGTATGTCGATGAAATGTTAAAGCTTGGAATTATTGAGCCTTCAGTTTCTCCGTGGAACGCTCCCCTTTTCTTTGTGCCCAAGAGAAATGGAGAAATGCGTGCGGTAGTAGATTACCGTAAACTAAATAATCACACCATCCCTGACAGATTTCCCATGCCATTGCTAAGTGATGTTCTACAGAATATTGGTCCTGAGAATAATATATTCACGACCATCGATCTCCTAAACGGATACTATCAGATTCCGGTATCTCAGGAGTCACGTAAATACACTGCCTTTTCAACAAACAGAGGCCATTATCAATATACAAGAATGCCAATGGGACTGAGGACAGCCCCCGGTACGTTCCAGCGTCTTATGAATTACGTATTGTCCGGAATTTTAGGACAAGGAATATTTGTTTATCTTGACGATATTATTATCGCAACGAAGAATATTAAGGATCATCTCAGGAAATTAGACTTACTCTTACAAAAGCTTAGTGATGCTGGATTAAAAATTAAACTTTCTAAATGCAAATTTTGCTTTAAGGAAATAAATTTCTTGGGCCACAAATTAAGCTCTGATGGTATTCACACCACTGATGACAAAATACAGGCAGTGAGAGATTTTCCTGAACCCACTACGACTGACGAAGTTAGACAATTTTTAGGTCTGGCTGGGTACTATAGGTCCTTCGTACCACAGTTCTCTCATATAGCCTTCCCTCTATTCCAACTACTCAAAAAAGATGCTGTATTCCAATGGGAAGAAGAACAAAAAAGGGCATTTAACAATCTAAAAATTAAACTAACGAATGCACCTTGTTTAGCATATCCAGATTACACGAAATCATTTCTTATTTGTACAGACGCATCAGTTAAAGGATTAGGGGCTGTACTGATGCAGGAAGATAAAAGAGGAAAGAATCAACCAATTGCATTTGCCAGCAGACAAACAAGAGGTGCAGAAAAAAATTATAGCACTACAGACTTAGAGGCACTTGCAGTGATTTTTGCATTACAAAAGTTTCGAGATTTGGTATATGGTTACGAAATCCACTTATTCACCGACCATAAACCACTGGTGGGTATGTTTAAAGAAAAACTCCTTTCTGGGAGGAGAGCAAGATGGAAATGTACAGTTGAAAACTACAATGTACAAATACATTATATACAAGGTAAAATGAATATAGTAGCTGACGCATTATCTAGGAACCCGAACACAATTCAGGTCGCGGCGTTAGATCTCAAAGGAAATATCCCAAACCACGAGGATATCGCAAAGGCACAAAGACTTGACCCAGTATGGTCAAAAGTAATATACAAGTTAGAAAGTGGAGATGACATACAATTACCCAAACTGCATGTCCCACTTGAACAATTCACAATGGTCAATAATACATTATACAAAATTAACTCTAAACAACCAAAACGCCAAAGAAATACTAACCAGTTGGTAGTACCTAATGACATGATACCCCAAGTATTACGAATGATACACGACAGCCCACATGCAGGACACCCTGGAAAGGATAAGACATTCAACCAAGCCCAGCTGTTATATTAATGGCCTTCATTACGAAGAGATATACACAATCATATAGACAGATGCGAATCATGTGCGAAACACAAAGGATACCCAATCACACCTGCACCGATGGGTAATTACCCAGTACCACATCAGCCATGGGACGTTGTCGCTGTTGATTTACTCAAGATGCCATTATCATACAATAATAACCTATACTTATTCGTAGCAACGGATCATTTTTCCCGTTATGTCATTTTAGCTCCAATTAAAGATAAGACAGCAGAGACAGTAGCAAAGGCAATAACAGATAATGTAATATGTCGCTTTACTACCCCAAAGGTATTAATAAGTGATAATGGAGGAGAATTTAATTCTGAGATCTTACAAGAAATATGTAAACAATACAACATTAAAAAGGTTAACGTTTTGGCCTATCACCCAGCATCGAATGGGTTGGTAGAGAGACAAAATAAAAAGGTATTAGATGTGCTACGACACATTCTCAGTGAAAATTATGCAAGCTGGGATGATTGGATTCCCAGAGTAGAGGCCTCCATTAATGGGTCTATAAATAAATCCATTGGTGACACACCACATTTCATTATATATGGCACAGATAAAAAATTACCATATGAGCTCCTAGAAGGTGACAGCATGCCTATATACAATTACGATGATTACTCTAAACTCCGTTTACGTGAATTCCAGGACATACACAAAAGAGTGCAAAAACAATTAACGATGTCCAAGGAAGAAATGACGGAGGCATTTAACAAAAAGGCAAAAGATTCACCTATCAGCTTAGGAGACATTGTTTACGGAGTCATTCATACGAGAGACAATAAATTATCCCCTAAATTTGAGGGCCCATACAGAGTAATTAACATAAAGGCAAACAAAGTTTTAATTAAGTCACTTTCAAGTGGCGAGGAAAAACAAGTTCATATTGACCATTTAAAACGAGTTTCAAGGGAATTATCACATAATTATTCAGCCTCGGATACAACCGAACAGGTGAACGTACCTCAAGAAACCAAGCAAGAACACAACAATGATTACAAAAAGAAATTAAGGTCATATACCAAACAATCGAACATAGGTGCAACTATTCCAATGAAATCTACAGTACATCATTTACGGGAATTAAATATCGATTTAAACTCCTTCTATAAATGAAATAACAGCCAACCGTAACGCACATCATCACTATCATCAACCACAGCTTTATAGGAAATTAATAGATTTTTTTTTTTTTCGGTAGGTTACGATGAAGGGACTTATGCTATGGATTCTCCTATACATAGTAAGGGTATATGCGCACCTAGACCCCAAGCATATAGTACGACAAGGATGCCTCATAGCTCCAACGGCCACGACTACAATCGTCAAGGACGTCATGAGTACTGAAATAAGTCTAGATTACTTGTATGACTTACCTACTTATATAGAAAGACTTGCGACGCCGATGCGAACTCTGGACTTCAAGATAGGGAATTATGTTTCACAATCACATATCACCAAGGAAGTGGATGAAATGGTGAAGTTAGCGAAATGGAAACTAGAACAGGCGAAGTCAACTATGCTCGTCATGATCCAAGATCTCCCATCTTATGGAACAGAGGTGCTGAGCGACAGGAACAACATCACACGTACTCGCCAAAAGCGCGGTTTGTTCGATCTGGGCGGGGCAATTCTTGGGAACATCTTTGGATTGGCTACAGAGGATGACCTTAAAGAAATAAACAAAAAATTTAATAAGATAGCTCAGGTACTAACATACCAAGATAAATTCATCACAGGACAGAACTCGGCAATGAAAATAATTGTGAAAAATCTGAAACAAGCAGAAAACGTAGCTCTCGAGAGTATAGATAAAATAAATGACTTGGAGGGTAACGTTACCCTTTTCCAGCACTTCTCCATCATCACAGAACATATTGACACGATTCTACTACAATTAGAGAACACTAGAGATCATTTCAGGGCACTTATGCAAGGAATTTCGAATGCTGGTGATGGCAAGATCACAAATGACTTACTCCCAGTTCATGAGCTACGTCAGATAGTTAGTCAAGGCATACATAAACATAAATTGAAGCCATTGTTCCGCAGTAGGGAATTTATGCAATATTACCCGTACTTGGAAGCAACACTAACACCAACATCAGTGATAGTTCATGTACCATTCATCACGGAAGACCTGTTCACAGTATACCAAATACACCCCTTCCCCTATAGAAACAACAACACTTTAGTCATCATCAACATCAACACAGACACCGAACTCATCATGGTCTCCAAGAGACGAGACACTGTCACTTTCGCAAGTGAGTCAACGATTGAGCGAAAGTGCCGCACATCCTTACATGCTGTTCATCTTTGTCCTGCGTACATTTTCACGTTTCAGCCTACTGATACGGTCCCTTGTGAAATGGCTATCATCAGCAATAACAATATTCATCATCATTGCAACTTCACTTTTGCTCCAGATAAACTTGTACACCATCAACGCATTGGACACTCGCAGTTTTTTTATTTCCCTCATAACACATCAGTTTACATAGTCTGTCCAGATATACCACCATCTCATACATCAGCCTCAGGATTATACATAGCACCAGACTACTGTGCGGTATTTACACCATCCATGTCTACTTTTTCCACCATCAATCACTACGCCATTATCAACCATACACACAAACATTTCCACCCACTGCCTGATATGGACTTAAACATGAGCACAAGTATTAAGCTGACTTCACCTAAGTTTGAAACTATGCAGCTGATCAATGAAACTATGAAGCCCTGGGAAGATTTGAGTTTGAGTATGTTCAACCCATATTATGTGTATAGCCAAGCACCTTCTGTCTTTATAATTATCTGCATTGTGGTTGCAGTATTGCTGTTGGCCATGCACAGAATGCATGCAAGAATTGCTAATTTGGAGTCATTGTTTAGTGGGGGAGAGTTAACATCACAGTTAACCACCCTGAATGAAGTGTATATATTTTGTATATAGTATTAATTATATATATAAAAAAAAAAATAATAATAATAATAATAATAATAATAACACAAAGAAGAATGACCCATATATGGCAGACCAGTACCATTATCTTTAAATGAAATATTAGTAACTCTTACAATAATCTTAATTTTAAACTATTTTTATTCTTGCATGTATGCAATTCACTATAATAACCCAAGTACATACTGTATTACAGTTAAATAATTTACTTTAATGCATTTATTCCAAAATGTATTCAACTTATTTAAAATGTAATATTACTGAATAATCACTATTTACTATGAATAATATATGTATACAATATTCATACAATTATGTTACTTTACAATATTATGTATTTCACTTAATTAGCTTATAAGTTCATTATAATGTGTATGTAGTATGTATTAATATATTATAACTATTAAATGTCGATGGTACGTCATTTTCGCGCGGCCGAGCAAATATAGGACTACATAATAGATAGATAGATAAATAGATAGATAGAGAGACAGATAGAAGCAGGAAGTCAAATGATGAGAAGGTGTTGTGTTTGCGAGAAGCGAGCAGCGCTAAACGCTTACACGGAGGAAAGCTGACGACAGCGGCCAGTAAGGAGATGATTCAGTTAGCTGTCAGCAGTCCTCTCGTGAGAAAGTTCTGTTGCCATGAGGAAGATACGTGACACACACACCCTACTACACGAGATGTTAGGAAAGAGAGTTTAGAAGGAGACAAGCGACCCTAGAGAGAGGTCGAGACGGAGATTAGCTTTAGAACAGAGAGAGAGAGAGAGATAGCGAGACAGGGAGGTAGCTACCCAGGACTTATACTATTATACCTGTTTAATATTTCCAAGACAAATAAAAATAGTCCCATACTATTCTTTACCTCTCCCGTCACTACATGACATCTGGTGGGGAAACTACTACAAGATATAAAAGCCGCTCGACCACAAGTCTAAAATATACTTCTCTACAATTAACTACAAAGTCTTTATGACACTAGCAGATCCCTTTCTGCTGTTGTGGGGACGTGGCTATTGGTCAGTGATGGGAGGAATGATTCCCTGATAGCATCCTCCATTGGTTGTAGCAAGAACTAGGTGTCGGGGATGGTCCGCACCAAGAAGATACATTTGTGCTTTACACCATACGTAAATGAGCTGTATGCTGCATGGGGTTGTTTTTGCATGGCTGGATAGTACATGTATTTCTTCTACCCATGTCTTTACCTTATCACTCACACACTGGTTTTTGAATTCCTTAGTTTCAATCACTTCACACTGATGCCTCTAAACCTTCTCTAGCCACTGTCACGTTTGTGTCTAAAGATCTCCTGTGCAACTTGATAGTAAGCTGGTTTCACGTTCAAGTAAGACTTACTTGCATAAGGATAGTAACCTATTTTGCCATGAGATGTTACAAGGTCCCACCATTTCCTCACATCTTCCACCTTTCCTGCCCCTGTGAGATTATTTGCATAGGCAACTTCTTTTACATTCGTGGCCTCATATTTGATCTGTTTTTGCAGCACTGTCATAGCCAAGGCGTACATAGTCAAGGCAAGAGGGTCTCCCTGGGTAGTTCCTTCTGTGGTTTTGATTGCACCAACAACATAAGCAGCTGTCTTACCCACAGTGTTGAGGTCTGATAGTTATGTGTAAGTGTTTTCCACATATTCGGGAAATGCCGGGCATTTATCCTTGGTGTTGTGCAGCACTGCCTCCCGTTTGATGGAATTAACTATGTCTGAGGCTTCAGCTAGTAATACTATAATGCCTGACCGTCCTATTCCTCATATATTATCCTCATAGACTGATCTACTGTCTTACCACCTGCCTGCTGGCCTGCACACTCTTGGGGGTTGCCAAATGCCTGCTTAACATTATCTTTCACCACCTCCATGATGCATTTTCCTATAATCCATCTTAAGACTTTACCCACCCCGATGGGCCTACATCCAGGATTCTTATCAAGGGAGATTAGTCTGCAAGCCGTTAGTGTTTCAGTGTGGTTCCACTGACTTGAAGCCAGCTCTTTGCCAATGAGGCAGTGGTGTTACACAGGTCTGTTGCTTCCTCCCCTAACTTGGTGTAACTGAGGATTAATCGCCAAGATTTTGCATCTAGGCCTGACCGTCCTGCCCCATCTTGTGTGTGCATTGCCTTCCTCCACACCATATCTCCAGTTATCCTGTCATATGTGAGAGGTTTCAGTTCCCGTCAAGCTTTGACTGGGCATTTGCTTGTCGTGCAGTCGGGTGTTGCATTGTTTCTTCTGTCAGGTCAAGTACTCCATTGGATGACTCAGCTGACAAGGATCTTGTCGCCATTGAGACCATCCCGTGTCTCATATTCTACCAATCCTTGCCGCATCATTGGTGTTCTGGTTTCTTTTGCCTTGGTTGCTTATTCTTAACTGCAAGGCCCTTGTTTCCTCAAGTAGGTTCTCAGTTTCACCTCTTTTCCATGTTTCAATCTGCTGTTAGATGGCCATTATATGTCTTCAGTGAGTCTTGGGCAGTCTTGTTAAAGAAGATATCAGTGATATCCGTGAAAAGACCTTATGAGAGCATGAGACAGTGGGTGGGTTATTATTACCCGTCCCCACCCCAGAGGGGCTCGGGGGACGGGTATTGTTTTCACTCAGTTTGTCTGTTTGTCTGTCTGTCCGTTAACAGCTTTATGCCAAAACTACTGGTACGATTTTGACTATAGATTCAGGAATGATGGGCTATGACCTTCTGATCAAATTGGGCCAAGTCCCAAACTGTAAACCTCCAAAACGTATAAAATATAGTTTTTTCACCATAACTCCTTTAAAATTTGTCATATCTACATGAAACCAAAACCCAAAGGTGCATTTTTCAAATCTGTATCCTATAACATACCTCATTACATCAATGGGGGTCAACCCCCAGTTAGCAGTGGGGTGGTCAATGTCAGGTGAGTTGGGCCTAAAATTTCAAATGGGCATAAATTCGTCAATTTTAACCCGTTTTACTCCAAATTTGATATGTGACATCTTAAACTAGATATCCTGTCGTGTTTATACATCAGCAATAAAATGACTGCTGGAGATGAGTTGGCTGTGCATTGGCAATGCTTCTTGTAATTTGCTTTTAGGTGAGTGATTTCCTTGATCATGTAAATTATAGCATTGCATCTGGGAGGTTCGAAAAGGTTACTTGACAACCATCCAACAATTTCATTACACATTGTAATCAACCATTTTCTCTTTATTTGCCCATCCAGTATGTGGCCAAGGCCTGTGAGGCTGTTCTGCTTCCTCGTTGTTTGTGTCATAATCGTTCTGGGTACTTATAATACCAGGATTATTCCCTCTCATACACTCCTCCATGGTGGTCTTTGTCACAGGGGATGGGAATTTATTAATTAAGAATGCAGGATGTTACTTGAAAATAGAGACAAGGAACTGACTTGTGAAAATCAAGCAGTAAGTTTACTTTATGCCGGCTTAAACTTTGCCGATTCTCTAAAGATGAGAATTTATAAACTTTCTCAACAGTACACAGCAGAGACTAATTTCTCACGAGTGCTGTTTGTAGTACTGTTAGCCTCTGGAGAAGGTGATTCCATCCCTGACAATCAATTACTAATGCTAATAATAATAAACAGGTTCTTTGCTGATGCAAACTCCTGGCTGGCACAACGGATTTAAGTTTGATACAAAAGAACTGGCCTAAGTACCAGTTAAGGATAATGTAAAGAGTTTGTGCAAACTAGAAGCGGCAACTAAAATAAGCTTAATGTGGAGAAATAAAGCACGATTCTAATTACATTAAACTCAAAGAAAAGAACTGTAAATTTATTGATTACAATAAAATAAATTTACATTATATGAATCTCAAAAATGAATTCAAAATAACTAGGAGAATACACTCACTCACTCATTCAAAAGCTAAACACACTTAAGCCTAGAAAAGCAAACAGAAATACTGGTCAGAGGAGGGGAGCCGGACGAAAAGACTGGGCGCCCGTGATGAACATCAAATGCTGCAATTCGCTAAGCCCGCTTCGCCAATTCACCGTCTAGGTGGAGTCAGGAACTCGCTGTACAATGGAAGCACTGCTCTACACTGGGCACAAACGGTCCTACCCTCGAGGCGACTGACAGCTGACTGACTTCAAACTATGAAATGGGGCGAGATATGGCCGTGTTCACCGGAAATAGGGCATGGCCTAACATCAAAGGTCAACGGAGAGAAAGTGAGCGATATAGGCTCACAATAAATCACTCAGTGAAAGCACTAATGTTGTGGATAAGAATGATCACTTGTGAAACAGTGAGAAATGTTCTGAAAACCATCCCGATCGGAGTGAATACAAGGTCGGTTGAACTGAGTGATGCCCAGTGGGAATTCCACCATAATTCGTGGTTTTCTCACTAAAGTACAATGTCACGAATTTATAAATACACTCGCGCGAATTCGTGACAGTCTTAATCCTGAGCTTCATTTCAGTCACAAACTGCATGACGTTCTTCATCACCAACATGACTATTATTCACTTTCCCATGATGATTTAACCCTTCACGTCCCGAGGTTTTCTGCACCTCCGACATTCCCCAGTCCCGAGGTATTTTCGATTTTTTTTTTTGGGGGGGGCTAAAACCTTCGCTTTTGGTGAGAAACATCGAAAATTCATAAAGAAATCACTCACCTGAGGTTTAAAATACCCAATCCAGGTAGGAGTTCCTCCTTACCTGACTGGGTTTTCTAACATGCTGGCACCAAAGAAAACGAGTTCTATGGGAGGGTAACTATTTTATCCACTCATAAATGGTATTTATTTATTTACTTGGTACGAATGTATATGTAGTATGAGAGTATATTGGTTTTCAAGCAGTAATAAAGGCATTATAAGCATTGTTTCACTCACTAACTAATCACCATACCTGACCTTTTTTTGCCACATTACCTGATCATTATGATCATTATTTCTGGCTGTTTCTTCTTCTAATGCTATGTAAACTTTGTCCTCCACATTGTCATCGATTGGGGAATCACTCTGGCCCTGAATATCTTTACTAGCCAGGTCACTGGTAACAGGTCCTTTGGCAAGACAATGGCGTGAGGGGGGGGAGGGGGGAGGTTATGCGGTGTAAGGCATTGTCCCTGCTTGGCATCTTGTAGAGGAATAGAGGAAGGTGTCCCGTGTATACATACGAAAAATCACGCGCGAAAATTGAAAATTGTGCAAGTTAGGGACCTTGCAATTGCACGAAGTACTGGTACGTCGCCGGGACTGGCAAATGCAAATCGTTGCAACGTACCCATACGTCGACGAGACAGGGCGGGTCAACCCACCCGACACTTCCGTATCTCTCGCATGTTGGAGTCTATCCGTACTCCTCATATCACCATGGGGTCTTAATTTCATTAATTTCCATGTCAGCATTCTGTTGCCTATCATGTTGGAAGTGGTCAAGTTCCGCTTCTGGTGGGATGTGATTCCCCAACGAATTTCTGCAGTATGTACAATTGGCAACATATGAACCTGGTACAGCGTTAGTGTGTAGCAGAGTTCTAGCATTTGGTACACCTTACAATCAAGACAGAATCACGTGTTTGTTCGTGACACTGGCATGAATGAATGGAGGTGTTAAATTTTAGTTGATGTGACCAAGTAGCCGTGATGCATCAGCATCGAAAATTGTAGCTAGACCTCCACTTTACATGAGCACCTGACTAATTATACTGCCTACTGGAGCACTGACAACAACACCATGGCATGGCCATGGTCTTCATAATGTTTATATACTGCTGTACAGTACTACCAGGCAGTGGTTATTTAAGTAATAGTTTTAAAAGGATATTAAATCTAATGTTACTTGAACTACCGTATTGCTATTTTTTAAAATTAAACTTGATATAAATGTAAAAATTTGTTTTCTTCTCTTTCTGCATATTATATAACGATATAATGGAGCATGTTTCTCGTTTTTCTTCTATTTTTGCATATCATTTAATACCAAATTAGTCTGCTTGTACTATTAATTAATTTGACTGATACTACTATGTATTTAAAGTTTGAAATGAAGAAAAACAACGTTACTTTTTGCAAGGGTCAAATAGGTGGCCAATGGGTGTTGTGCAGTACTGTAGAGCCTTCTTTAAGGATACTAGGTCTTCAATTATTTTGGTGTAGGGGTGACAGTGGTGTGGTGTGTGTTGTAGGGGTGGTGTATGTGTTAATGTTGCTACAGATGATGTGTGATGTGTGTTTGTGGTTTGTTGTGGTGGTTATGGTAGGGTAAAGGCACCTTGAGTTAGTAAGTCACATAGGTTTAACAGGGTTAAATTAGTACTGACTATAATTATGACAGTGATAGAAATTTTGTGAGCATTGAGTAAGTAGTTCTGTTTGTTAGTATTACAGACTTTACATTTGGTCTATTGTATTATAACTGTATTGAAATTACCCTCATCACTATTGGATATAATAATAATATTGTATTTAAAACTAGGGTACTATGATTACATTTGTTAATTTTGTAATTATAATTACATTTATTAATAATGTATTAAATTTACCACTTTAATTAATACTATGTTGTTAATCTTATAATTAATTATTAACTTATCTACAGTGATTGGCTGTATACGTATGAATAGATTTTAGATTATTTATGTTTTAAACAAAGAATAGTCAGTGAGTGTGTCTGTACGATATGTTTACATTACAGTGTTATCTAGTGTGTGTGAATGATTCCCTGCCTAAATGTTATTGTATGCTATACTTCTGTACCATTTGGCCTTGCTGGCAGTGTGTATGTATGTGACTGTTGTACTGTTAGTGGCAGTTCTTGTCATATTTACTGCTTGAGATGGAGTTTATATAGCGCATGATTCGGTATGTATGCCATTGATCAATGTGTGTATGATTAGTGTGTGTATGGTCAATGTGTGTATGATGCTTGTGATAAATGGTGTATGGTGAAGAGCTGATGTGTTATGAAGATGGAGTTAGTGCTCCAAGGATAATGGAGTGAGCAAGAGGTGTTTGACAGGCTTTCCACGTCACAATGTTATTTACAACAACATCAACAACAACAACAACAACAACTACTACTAGTACTACTACTACTAGTACTACTACTACTACTACTGCTACTGCTTCTACCAACACCATTACTACTATGACTGTGACAACTACTTCCATTAACCATAATCCTTCTTCTTAGTCCTCCAGGTTTCCTATCCTCAAACTCATAAATTATCACCGTCACTCTACTCACATAAATATTTCACTTCAAAAACAAAAGTAACTGAACCGGCGTAAGTGTAGCCTTTTTGGCCAGGCATGTCTGGGTGTAATGTGTGTTTTTCATCTTGTTTTGATTACTGTCTTCAGTACACTTACCCTCTATCCACAGCAGGCGAAACAGGACTGTTTTTCTGCGCCAATATCGACTGTGGTAGTGGGAAGTAGGTGCTCCGGCCAATGTAGAAATCACACTGACCTGCCCACATAGAGTTCTGTTAGAATTATGACACATTATACAGAGGTACAGAAATATACAAGGGTCCGTATTCTCGTCGGTTAAGGAAGCTCCCTAACATCTCTTCCTTTGCGATTTATTTTCTTCATATGGGTAGTTAAAATCCTTTGCAAGATATTTGCGCAGAGTATGGCAATGTTATATGTACTTATATAACACAGATGAGGACAGTGAGGTGTAAAAGGCAAAAATAAATCGTTGAGGAAAGGGGGTTGGGAAGTTTCTTTAACCAACGAGAATACGGGCTTAGGTGTTTCGGGAGAATGGTTATCCTTCTTTGTCCCATTTTTGCACTTTTTCTTATGCAGGAAGGTCAAGATTAGGTTATGTTTGCTTTCTGAGTATCAAGTTAGTCTGGTTGTCAGGTAGGAAAAAAAAAATGATGGATGATCATCCTTGGAAAATCATGCTTAGCACACAGAGTGAAAATGGTATATGAAATGGAAATCAGGGTCCGAGGATGAAATTACATAACTTTGGAGTATACGTGGGGGAAGCCTTTTAAAAAATGCTGTATTTACATGGGTCATGGGTCCAATTCTAAACCGTAACCGAGCTACATTTGCTGATGATCTTATGGGCTATTTTTCCAATAATTAAATTTGAAGTGACTTTTCATATTTATATTTTTTTTATCGTTCACATAGAGTTTAATTATTTTTCATATATTTAGATTGTAAGATTTTCATAGATTTGGACTTTTTTCATAGATTTAGATTTTCGAAGCTTTTCATAGCTTTAGATGTCATTATTTTCATAGATTTTGACAAGTAACTTTTCATACATTTAGGTTTTTTCATAGATTTAGATTGTAGTGATTTTTCATAGTTGTAATGAAGATCGCATTTTAGCCCTCCACTGCAACATAATCAATGAAAATTAAACATATTGTTTTGGAGATAACAAAAACAAGCAGAGAGAGAGAGAGAGAGAGAGAGAGATCGTAGATTAAGAGCTAAACTTTAAAATTTTCTCAGTAGTGGTTTATTTTGTTTTGCAATCATATGGATCGAAATTTGACCTTCCTCTGTGACCTTGACCTCTGACTGACTTCTAAAAACTGAAACCTTTCGTTCTTGCTTGACCCTTAACATTTCCTCTGTGTTTAGTGTAAATCAGATCATTAATGTTTTGGCTGACCATGACCTGTAACATCGGCGCTCGTCCTTCCCCTTGACCGGGACGTTTGACAAATTATTAAATTGATTTTTTTATTTCCTTATCCACAACAATTCCGCAAAGTTTTGTCTCAAGTCGATGAAAAGCTGATTATGTTGACCTTGCTGTTTGATCTTGACCTTTGAATAATTGTTCTCAAATATAGTTCACTTCATTCTTGAATTACCCCAATCCTTCCTTCAAGTTTTGTCTGGAATGGATAAGAATTGGCTAAGATGATTTTGCCAACATTTAACATAGCCATGTGACTTTGACAATTGATCTAATGTTCTTTTAAACATATAAATAAAATATAGGCCTCCACGTGGGCTTTCCTTCAACGCTTCCGAAAAGTTTGGTTAAAACTGTATAAAAATTGTTTCATATATATTGTTGACACACACACACACACACACACACACACACACACACACACACACACACACTGTTAAAATCATAACACCCTCTCTCACTCTACGAACGTAGGTGCAGTGATTCCAAACCTGTCAGAGAGAAATCTGTAGCAATGAAATTCCAGAAGGTGATATCGACATCAAAGACGACGTGAGTGCCTGGCCTCGCCAACCTGTTCATGTCTGCCACTAAGTTGCTATACGTGGAGACGGTCACTCGCTCTGTGTCAAATAGGTCTGCAAACTCACGGTACATCCCAGATTCCACTGTCTGAAAAGAAATATACCTCAGAGCAAAATAGAAATTAAAATGTTTAGTTATCTTGGAACAAAATTTTATAATAAATGAAAAAAAAAAATCAAACAAAAACATTGGTATCATTACTGTCTATAATTCCAATACATCGTTTGGGATGTTGCACTTTATTGCGCATGAGCTTTTTGTGTTATTAATGATTACCTGACACAGTATTTTGCTATCTGTACACTGACAGAGCTAAGGTAACTAATAGAACTAGTCAATTGAGCACTTCCTAGTTTGGAGACTACAACATAGTTGAAAATATCGACACTAATAAATTTGGTAGTTTTACCACAAATCGCCTTTAAAATAGAAAAAATATCATGTAAAAATAGCGTATACAGTGCCGAGTACTTCACATAGTATCCTGGCCCAGTTCCACTGTCTACCAAATGTTCAGCTGTCTCTATCCATTCTTATGCTTCCCATACTCATTTTATCGTCGCCACTTTGGAAATGTCTGTAACGCCATGAACTTAACACGGTCAGTAAATTCAGTGGTTATTACCTTTAATGTGCTGTATATATTTCCCTCTAATAATTTGTCCCTAACATGTTGCATAAAAATCAGCAGAAGAACAAGCCTGTTAGGTTTTACTTTGTTATCCCATCCCGTGATTAGTTAATGAAAATAGCCGACATGCTGGACTGTGCTAATAACAGAGAATGCTAAAAGGCAATTTTAGATAAATTTTAGCATGCTTAAGAGAGAGCCTAAAGAAAAGTTAAAGATAATGTTTTCTTTGTGTTAGTTTCATTCTTTTTTTTTTCCCTGTAATTCATGCCCTAATGAGGGGGGGTTTGATTGATTGACTGAATATAATTAAAATCTGACAGCACAACTGCCAGGGTCATATGGCGCCGGAAAACAAGGTAAAAGACGCAGCAAATTAAAGGTACATATTCAAAATAACGTTAATACCTGTTAGTTGAAATAAAACACTGAAAATAGCAAAGGAATAGTTTATAAAATATCAATTGCTTATAAAAGTGGAAGGAGGCCCACCTCCTGAAGAAAACTAAAAACATCAGTAAAATCACTAGAGGCACCACCAAGCATTAAGGACAGACAGTAGGTACCATCTGTCCCCATATGCCTATGGAGGAATCTCTGATGTAGGTCCCCACGACTCAGGCACTCGACCAGCAAGTGATGGACAGTAAGGGGAACAAGGTAATCATCACAGAACGGTTAAGTCTTACCACTCATCGGAACCCATGAGAGGGCCCAATGCGAAGCCTGGAAAGAGCCACCTCCAGTCGCCGAGACATGGAGGAGAGAACCCTTGGCACAAACACTCTCTGAAAGATTTCTTTTAGTTTATTATGACCAACACCTTCCAAGTATCTCTGCCAACACGTACAAATTACGTACCACAAGTAAAATGTTACACCAGACGCAGGAAGCAGATAGTCGGTTGGGGGATGTTGAGAAGACGCAACTTTAGCTACAGTAATGTATCTGCCCTCTCATTGCCCAGCACACCAACATGTGCAGGAACACAACAGAATTCCACATGACGGCCACGACGACCAAGAAGAAAAAGCCACTCTAATAATGATGCGTTAAAAGACTTGGGTGCAGAGAGAGAACTACAGGAGTCACTAAAAATCACAAAAACAGATTGGGGGAGAGTAAACATGATTTTCAGAGCATATACAATCGCATTCAGTTCCACCGTATACACTGAAGTAATGCCAGGAAGGCTACCGCCCCTACTAAAGGAAGGGAAGACAACTCCAAAGCCTACTCCAGTATCAGTTTTAGACCCGTCAGTATAGATGAAGACAGAATCCTCATGACTGGAGGCATGTTCTAAAAAGAGAGAAAGGGACACCTGAGGGGGAAGTGTGCCCTTTTTACCGACAACGGACCTACAAAAAGTTATACGAGGGAGTAGCCAAATACCCACCCTTGGGATCCGATGTGGACAAACTGCCAGTCTCGGATCAGAGCGCGCTAACATAACAGACCGGACCCTGTAACCAAAGGGCTTTGGGAAACTAGGATGGGCGCCACAAACAGAAGATCGGAAATCTTGGGATATGATGGAACAAAAATTGAGTCCAGAATGCGATGAAGGTGATACCAACACCTCACAGTCAATGATCGGCGTCGCAAATCGAAGGGGAGTACACCAGCATCCACCAACAAACTTGAAATTGGGGATGACCTGAATCCCCAGGTTGCCAGATGTACACCAGCATGATGCACAGAATTTAACAACTGGAGACGGGCATCTGTTGTAAACGAGTAGATTTCACACCCATATTCAAGCTTAGGAAGAATAAGAGACCTATGCAAGAGGAGGAAGGTCTGATGGTCAACACCCCAAGAAGTATGAGCCAAAAGGCCTCAAAAGACTCAAAGCTTTAAGGCAAGCCACCTTAACAGAACGAATATGAGGAACCCAGGTTAGCTGCATATCAAACAGAAGACCCAGAAACCGCATCTTCTACACGCAGGATATTCTCTGATCATAGAGATACAAGTCAGGGTCTATGTGAACCCGCCGAAGACAACTAAAACGCATAGCCAATGTCTTTGTTAAAAAAAACCGGAAACCACAAGACTCTGCCCATTCAGAAATTCTATTAAGAGCCAGCTGCAACTTCCTCTCTATCAGAGACATTCTAGATGCAATGAAGGAAATTGTGAGGTCGTCGACATTGAGTGAGCCTCGTACACCATCAGGAAGTACACTGATTACACTGTTGATGGCCACAGCAAAGAGAGTAGCACTAAGGATACTCCCTTGTGGTACTCCAGCTTCTAGTGCACGGGAATTTGAAAGCACTCCTCCCACTCGGACCCTTAAAAAACTATTAAATAAAAACTGCTGAATAAAAATAGGCAAGTGCCCAAGAAGACCAAGTTCATGAAGAGAAAGTAAAATGCCATGATGCCAGGCAGTGTCACATACCTTCTCCACACCGAAGAAAACTGTGACCTCGTGTTGGTTAGTGGGGAAAGTCTCACAGACAGAAGATTCCAAGGACAGTAGTGCATCAGAGGTAGGTCACAATTTCGAAAACCATACTGGGTAGGGGATAAGAAGTCCCCTCATCCCAAAAATCACACAGGGCTGACACTGACCATCTTTTCCAGAACTTTACATATACAAGAAGTCAGAGAAATAGGCCGATAATTCGTCACCTGTAGGTGGCCCTTATTTGGTTTGGGGATGGGGTTAACTACAGCAACACCCTAACAAACCGAAAACTCCCCAGAACACTAGATCTTAATAAAGAATGAAAGCAAAAACAAGAGGTACTCATCAGACAGGTGAAGCATAAGGAATAAAATCACAACCAGGAGAATAATCATGGCACTGCAACAGAGCAGCATGGAACATTGTAAGACTCTCCCCCAAAAGAGGCAAAACTGAGACCACGAAACTCTAGGTGCCGAAACTGGCAAGCCAAGGGCATATCTCCATTATTGTGTGACACTCTGGCAAAATGATCGACAATCAAGTCTGCAACAATGAAAGGATCAGCCACAGTTCCAACTGCTGCAGACAAAACAGGAGGGGAGGGAATAGTAAATTTTCCTGAAATTTTCCTTACCCGAGTTCCCCACTGTGTGATGGAAATCCTCTAATTGATGGAGGAAACACAACCCTTCCACGATGAATGCCTGACCTCCTTTAAAGCCTGCCTCATGTGAGTGGCTGGGGAATGGCTGGAAGAAGGAGGGATATGAGAAGAGAGGAAGAAATCGGTAGGATGGAAGTTGTGGAAACAATGAAGAAAGTTACAGGGGGGAAAGCCCCAGCAATTGATGGAGTTTGTGGTGAAAAGCTGAAGCATGGGGGAGAGACAGTAGTAGAATGGATGTGGAAGATGTGCAGATTGGCCTGGGAGGAAGGTAGAGTCCCGGAGGATTGGAAGTCAGGTATGATTATTCCCCTGTACAAAGGAAAATTGTGGTAAGTGGGGGCACTCACCATCCACTCACTCAATGTAGTGTTGCTCTCGGGTGTCTGCCCTGTCCTTTCCTCCATCCTTCTTTCCTTCCATCTTCTTCTGTCTTTCTTTCCTTCATTCTTTCCTTGTCTTTCTGCCTGCGAGTGACTTTACACTCCCTCTTCTATCTATCATTCCTTCATTCTTTCCTCTTCCTTCTGCATGTGGGTAACTCTACACTGAGTGACAAGCCAAATGGTTTTCTGCACACCAGGAAACCATTTACTACGCTGGGTGGTAACCATATAACCAAATTTTGGCGCCTGGTGGTTAAGTGGGTAATTATTGTGCTCCAATCGGATTGAGCCAGTGAAGGTTTATATCCAAGGGGTGGTTGGGGTTGATTGCTCATGTAATGCCACTCAAGGATGAGTGAGGTTGGTCACCCTCATCTTAAATGTCAGGACCAACTGCCTAGCCCGGGGCTCCTACGCTCCTCATGGGGCAACGTAGGATTGGATGATGGATGGATGGACAAAGGAAAAAGGGAAAAAGTAGTGTGTGGTAATCATAGAGGCATTTGTCTTCTTACTGTAACAGGAAAAGTTTATGGTAGGATACTTGTTGACAGAGTTAGAGAAATAACAGAGGAATTAGTTGAAGAAGAACAGGGAGGTTGTAGGAAGGGAAGAGGTTGTGTAGATCAGATAATCATTCTTAGGACTTTAATGGAAAAGTTTCTAGAGAAGGGAAAGAAGTTATATGCGGCCTTCATGGATTTGGAGAAAGCGTATGACAGGGTAGATAGACAAGGATTGTGGAAAGTATTAAGAATATATGGAGTAGATGGGAAACTGTTGAAGGTGGTGAAGAGTATGTATGAGGGTGCTAAGGTTGCAATCAGTGTGGATAGTGAACTGAGTGAATTTTTCTATTTGAAGGCTGGACTGAAACAAGGATTTGTAATGTCTCCATGGTTGTTCACTCTGGATATGGATGGGGTTATAAAAGATACAAGGTAGGGAAGTGGATGTTGGAGCGGCCCTAGTGAGAGAGAGCAGTGTTTGGAAACTCCCTGTACTGTTGTTTGCAGATGATACTGTGTTGTTAAGTGAAAATGAAGGGGAGCTGCAAGGCTTGGTGGATGAGCTTGGGAGAGTGTGTAAGAAATGGAATCTAAAGGTGAATGTAAGGAAGAGTAAAGTTATGGTCCTCGAGAGTTACGAAGTCACTGAATGTACAGGGAGGTTGGATGAGGAGGAAATGTAAAATGTGAGTGCGTTTAAGCACTTGGGTAGTGTGATGAGTAAGAGTGGAAGTTTAGAGGGTGAAGTGTTTGGAAGGGTGCAAGAAGGAAGAAAGGTTGCTGGTTCCTTGAAAGCAGTGATAAGAAACAGGGAAGTGAACATGGAAGTGAAAGAGTTACAATATTGTGATACCAAATCTAACATATGGAAGTGAAGCTTGGACCTTGTTGAAGAGACAGAAGTCAAGAGTGAGAGCAGTGGAAATGAGTTATTTGAGAGGAGCATGTGCAGTCACATGGAAAGACAGACTGACAAGTGAGGAAGTGAAGGAGCCTTGTGGTGTGGATGTGGATGTGATAGGAAGCGTTACGGGAAACACGCTGAAGTGGTTTGGAAATATGGATAGGATGGAGAGCGAGAGACTGACGAGGTTAGTGTATGTGAGTGGCGTGGAGGGGGGGGGGAGAGTGAGGGGGAGGCCAAGGATGAGATTGAGGGATGGAATGGATAGGTATATGAGAGAGAGGGGTGTAAGTTGGAAGCAGGGCAATGAAATGGTAGGGGACAGGGCGACATGGAGGCAATTTGTTTGTGGCCAGGCCTTAAGGGATTAAGGCATCTGGCAATAGATAGACAGATAGATAGACTCATATGAGCTCGTGCTCTCTGAGACACCACCAAATACTGAGGATTCCCACAGTGATGATGAAGTTGAAAGAAGGCGACTCATATGGGTCTCATTGCAGAACTGGACTCAGAGTTCCACCAAGGAACCAGACGTTTAACCCCTACACCGCGGGTATGTTTACCAATGTTTTGCGTGTGCCGCGGGGTTATTCGGGCTCCGACAGACTCTCAAAAAATATTTGCCAAAAATCAGTTATTAGTCCTAGAATATTAAAAATTACATACCCTTATGGCACATGCCTTCAGCTTTCTCCTGGAATGTTTGTTGAGCCTTCGTCAGTTACCGTAGGACTTGTGGAGACCTCTGAAGTTGGGTAACGAAGTCTCCACTTTACACTTCCCGACAACCTGTAATATGATTACCACAGCCAGGTATTAACACTACAAACACTACTCTATGATTTTCAAGTAGTTTGGGATCCATACTCCAAAAAAAAAACACTGTGAAAGCAATGAAAATTACGAGTGCGTCTGACCGTCGCACTTGCGCTAGTTCGCTCTTGGTACTCTGTCATTTATTATTCATAAAACCCCTCACACTTTATATTTCTATTATTATATAACACTTATATATATCTACAGTCTTTATCCATAAGTTTCCATCAGTAGTATTAGTTTATTGTCACTGTAGGGATTCAATTTCTTTCAGTAAAATACGTAGCATTCACTTTCTCGTCCTGTATACTAGTATTGAGAGTGAATGTCACTTTCACCTTCACTCTCATAACTCATAGTATTCAGACATGCTAGAGTGAAACTTTCACTTTCATTACTCCTAGGATATATACTCGTATTCTTATAATACTACTCATTTACATTTCTATTTACGTTCTCTATTTTATTTACGTTATTTACATTTCTATTTTATTTACACTGTGTTATGCACTGTCACTTGAAGTAACTTATAAAACAATTTTCCACTGTTCACATATATTTACATTCATTACTTTCAATTGCTGTTTACACATTATTTACACATTATTTACAATTCCACTTGCACTGTTTTACTCAATAGAAAGATCGTAGTCACTCTTTTATCAATTGTCAGCCCTTTACCTCTTTCCACACGAGGTTTAGTAAGGGGTAAAGGTCACAGGGCCCTTTGCATGGAGGTTAAAAGTCCCTGAAGCTAGCAAGAGCGAACAGACGTACCTCCACTTCGGAAGATGAGCATGAACTGATAAGGGTGGGCCGGGGTGGTGACCTACCTAGGGAAATTCATGACTACCAACGTTAGCTTCTTGACACAGCTAATTTATAGCAATGAAATGATTGGCAGGAAATCTAGACAATACATTATAAATTAGGTAGTTCCAGGTGAATGTAAATATCACTTAGGCTTCTCCCTTCCCTCCTTATATGTATATTTATTACGAAAATAGATTATACGGCATAATTCAAGGGGAAATAAACAGCGAAAATTAGCGAACGAGTGCACATGAGGTGTTGTCAGGTGATAATTAGCCAATTCCAGGTGTATGGCACTCTCACTTACCTTATTTCTTTCTTGTATATATTATTTGATATAAGAATAGGGCATAGGGCTTATTTCAATGGATGAAACCAGTGGAAAATTCCAGGGAAGATTTACTTAGCGTAGCACGGCCGGGCAGGCGAGAGGATAGGGTAATGGAGGGGGGGGTAGGGAGGGGAGTCAAGAACGGGGAGAAATGGCTAAATTGTCAACAATGGATGGGAGTACAGATGAGATTAGTAGTGCTGACTAGTGTTGGACATTGGCAGTACTGATAGATGATACAAGCCCCCACTTGGAAGCCCTGGTGAATTCAAAATAACACAGAATCACAAAAGCGACGCCCCGCGGTATGATCCCTTGCTCCCAAGCATCACGAAATTGACGCCCCGTGGTTGAGGGGTTAAGAAATTGACCCCTCGTTCATGGAATAAATAAAAGGGCTGCTGAGTGCAACAAGTCATTGAAATATGACACTGCCTCAGTAAGACAACCAAACTCATTGACAGAAAGGGAAGTGGAACTTAATTCCCTGAAACGTTGTCAGTCAGCCTTATCTAGAAGCCAGCGAGGAAGACGTGGCTGAGGTCCACCTGCACTAGCAGTTAAGAATAACGGAAAATGGTCGGTGCCATAAAGGTCTGGCAACACATCCTAGGTAAAATCTAAAACTGTATCAGCTGAACATAAGGACAAATCAGTTACAATAAAAGTTCTAGTCTGGCTATGTAAATAAGTCATTTTATTGGAGTTGATAATGCCTGACTCCTCATCATCCACTAAAGAGGCCAGCATGACACCCCGAGGGTTGGCCTCACTGTTTCCCCATAGTCAATGGTGACTGTATCTCCAAGTAACAAAAAGGGAAAAGGAAGGCCATGAATAAGGCATTCTAGATCCGCCATTTCAATACTTGCACTAGGAGGAAGATAAAGACTGCAAACTGTACAGTATACTGCTGATGTAAAAACATCCAGGCAACAACAGCCTCCAAAGGAGTGGAGATGTCCGGATGACTATGTGGAATATCCTGGCGAAGGAAGATAGTAGGACCTCCATGATGACCTTGGCCCTGCACAGGATCAGAATAAAAGGCATGGTAGCCAGAATGACCTGAAGGAACAGCATCACCCACTATGGTCTCCTGGATGCACATGCACAGAGGAGTAAATTGAGAAACAAGATGGCACAGTTCTTCACATTTAGCACATAAACCCCGACAATTTCTCTGGATTATAGAACCCATTGTGGTGGGATGATGATTAAGTGTGGGACTGTACACCTGACAAACGAGTGGGTTTGGATTGATGCTTATGAAAGTCCATTGGACGAGCCTGCCCAGCACCAGAAACTCACACTCTCTGTCTAACATCCGAAGGCAAACGTGAGGACGAAGAAGTAAGTTTTACAATACTCCTTCTTGGAGTGGGCATACCAATTTGTTTGGAAGGCGGCTTGGGGGCCGCCTTTGGAGATGTAGGACGGTGCCCCCATCAGAAACCCCAGAAGTGGAAGGAGAGTCCACAGGGCTCGAATCATTTGAGGAGGCCATCCAATGCTTCAGACCTTAACCACCATCGAGCTGTCCAACAACATCCCCAGGTGGGAACCGGACCAGAGGTGAACCATCAGCTTCAGCTCACCTGGCTAGATCCCTCAGCCTGCTGGGCAGAGAGAACAGGACAGGTGTCAAGAGCAGGGTCAGCAACAGAGTCCTTAGGTGGCTGGTCTTCATGTTCAGAGTACTCTGACAAACAACAGTGACGTTTGCCAGGTACAGATGGAGCCTTGGGCATACTGGGTAAGACGAGAAGGAGTCCGGTCAAAGTGGACATCTGCCACTACCACTGAAGTATGCAAGACGTCACCCACCGAAGTGGGAGCAGAAACAGTCGGAGTAGTGGTCGGGCATACATCACTCACACCAACAGTACTAACCATAGGGACAGCATTCTACATATCACGAGTTGAAGGAGTGGGTACTGGAATGGGTCGAGGCTGCCTCTGAGATACAGGGTGATGCACTGGCATTTCAGGAAGGAGAGAAGCATGAATATTCCCGGGCTGAAAGAAGAGTGTCTGGGCTCTTCTTTTGCTTCAGGAAACGAAAACCTCTCACGTGTACAAATGGATAAAATCTCTTTTTCAAGGCAGTATCTTGGACAGTTTTTAGAAAAAACAACATGAGGACCTCCACAGTGATAGCATTTAAGGGGTCTTGTACAGTCACTGGTATGGTTTGGTCCACCAATGGAGACACAGACACCAGGAAGGCCAGCCTGTGCACAACAACAAGAGTGGCTAACATGCCCATACCTCTGATAGTGGAAACATCTCTTCGGGTTTGGAACACAGTGCTTCACAAGAAGAGAGAGCCAAGCAAGTTTCACAGAAGCTGGCAACGTTAGTCTGTCAAAGGTCAGGAACAGCATCAGAGTTGGGGTCAGAACACCATCAATTTTCTTCTGTACCCTGTCAACACTTACAAAACCAGAGGAATGAAGTTCCCCCAATAACTGGGCCTCTGGGTATTAGAGGAGGTCCCGAGAGAAAATGACCCTCTTACAATGGTTGAAGGTGGCATGGGAAACACAAGACATACTGTTACCAGATAGGGAGGTCAGAGTCTGGAGATGGGAGCTTTTTGCTGGGGAGAACACCTCAGTAAGTAGGCTACCATCCACCTGGGTCGAGATCACCGATTCACACCAAAAGCAGAAACAATGGAGGCCCCTCATTCCAGAAGGTACCAAGCACCACCCCCTACAAAACCGTTTTTATTGAACTATCTGATAGAGTGACTCTTCCTCTACCTAGAAGCATCAAAGGAGGTACGAAATGAAACCCACGACATGGTCGAAATTCGCGTTAAATCGAGGTAACTTTTCAGCCTATGCACTTCCTTGCTCCCGCTTAGTCAAGATTAGGGCCAGAAGGTGCCAATGCTGCAAGATGAGCATTAGCTAATCACATCATGCACTGGTTACTGTATAGTATTTGAATGATTGTGGTGTATGACTGAGGTTTCGAATCGGGTTATAATTGTGCAGCGCTGCTATCTAGCATGTATGTTTATCCAATAAAGCTTCAAGTAAGTGTGAATGGAAGGAGACGGGAGGTGAATGGGTCTTGACTGTTAAGTTTCCTTTCTTGAGGCATAGTTCATTTGTTACTACTGATGTTAAGGACAGTTCAGTTCCTAAGCCACCTTTGTAATATACGCACCTACCTCAGTATTAAAGAAGAATGTCTCTAGTCATTTTGCCATTACCGAGAGATCTAACATGGCACAGTGAGTAGGATACTTCCATTAAGTGCAAGATTTAACTACGAGAGTCTGCATTTGTTGTGAGAAGTTGGAGAAGCAGCTGGAGAAATTGGCTGCACTTATGGCACAACAAGCAGAGGCATTCCAGAGGCGTGAGGAGCAGTTAGCTGCCTTGTTGGAGAGGATGAGCTCTACTCATGAGATACCGGGGCGAGAGGTAGGCGGTGGCAATAAGCAAGAGAGAGGCCAAGGAGCACAGAACACCACCAAACCTCCACCTATTCCTGCACCACATCTTACATCATCTGTTTCACTGAAGGAGTTTGCTGCCTGGTGCCACAAATTCGAGGGATACGTCACACTTTCGAGGATATCTTCACTTCCAGCAGCTGAACAACGATCCACATTGGTGGTTGTGCTAGACGACCACTGGACCAGGACTCTAAGATATGGGCTGGGATTAGCGGAAGAAGCAGACCTGCCGACAACGTTGAATGCTATGGAGTCTTATCTATGACGACAATGGAATATTATTGTTGATCGGCGGGAGTTTTATCTGAGAGTTCAAGAACAAGGTGAGACGTTTGATGACTTCTATTGTGCAATCAAGGCAATATCTGCCTTTTGTGATTTCTGTGAATCCTGTATGGATAATCGTCTTAGAGATTGAACAGTGGTTGGTACTAGGGATGAGGAGGCACTGAAACGTCTGTTAGAAGGAAAGGATCTAGATCTGCAGAAAGCTGTAGATATTTGTCGTGCCTCTGAAAATGCTAATACCAATCGCATTGCTTTGCAAGGAGAATCTAGGCAGTCCCTATATAAAGTCTCGCAGTACAAAGGGGGGAAGAAGAAACTCAAAGCAGAACAGTGTCTCAGGTGTGGAGGGGAACGTCATCAAGATGATCAGCGTTGCAGAGCCTTGAACCGTGACTGCAACAGGTGTGGGAAAACTGGGCATTTTGCAGTGGTTTGTAGATCTAGGGCACGGACACAATCCCCTAAGCAACAACCAGGCAAATCACGATGGAAATCTAGACCACCTTCAACTGTGCATGCTGTGACTGCAGATGTATATCTTAATGGAGTGAAAACCAAACCTACACCAAAAGTGAGTATTTTCACTAGTCATCCTGGAGGTCGGTCACCTGTGGAGTGGACACCTGATTCTGGAGCTGAAACGACAGTGATTGGATTAAATGTAGTAAAATCCTTGGATATCAGTTAGTCATCTTCGGATCCAGATAAAAGTGCTAAGCTCAAAATGGCAGGAGAACAACCACTTACTTATCTGGGTACTTTTAATTCACAGTTAGAATTGGGAAACAGACTGTAGCACCAGTCGAGCAGGGCAGTACTCCCGAGGTGGATGGAAAGCTGATGACAGGGAGAGCTGGAGCTCCCGTTTCATCAGCCCTCAGGACTAGTTCCTGACCATCCCCCTTTGCTGAACTTTTTCAGTGTCTCAGTTACACAGAGAGTAGGCCAGCATGCTCTCCAGTACAAATTTCTCTAACTATCTTCACCAAACTACATGCACAGTACACACTACACTTCCTATTCAAAAATCAACAAAAATGGCGTCTACTAATCAAGCCTCGGAGTCCCCAGGGGGGGGGGACCATAAATGCCCCCGCCATCTGCCCCTCTCCCGGTGACGACTCGAGGTGCCTGGAACCACTGTCTGACTCTCTTCTTCTTCATTTCTGCAACATTCGCGGCCTTTCATCTAACTTTCGCTCTGTTGAGCACCACCTCTGCTCCTCTAAACCTCACCTTCTTTTTCTGACGGAGACTCAGCTGTCTGAGGCAACCAACAGCAGACCCTTTTCTGTATCCTCCTACTTTCTCTATACTCATTTCAAAGCCAAAGGTGGCTGTTGTGTATACATACGCAACGACTTATCTTGCTCTCGTGTTCCTGAACTTGATTCTTCTGAATTCTCCACACTCTGGCTTCGGCTTTCCTGTCATTCTCTGACTAAATATATCTGTGCTGTTTACTTATCCCCTAATTCTACTGACTATCAAAAATTCTTCGACTATCTTACTTCTACGATGGATCACATTCTGTCCATTTCTCCTTTCTCTGAAATCTCCATTCTTGGAGATTTCAATGTTCACCACCACCTTTGGCTCTCCTCTCCTTTCATGGATCCACCTGGTGAACAAGCCTACATCTTTTCTATCCTTAATGACCTAGAGCAACTTGTACAGCACCCTACCCGTATCCCTGACCGCCTTGGAGAGAGCTCCAACATACTTGACCTCTTCCTCACAACTAATCCTTCTGCTTACTCTGTTAATCTTTTCTCTCCGTTGGGCTCCTCCGATCACAACCTTATTACCTTAACCTGTCCTATCACTCCGGTACAGCCTGTGGACCCTCCAGGGAAACGTCGTCTGTGGCATTTTGGAGCCGCGAACTGGGAGGCCCTCAGGCAGTACTTCTTTGATTTTCCCTGGAATGATTATTGCTTCCATGGCCGTGAGCCATCTGAGTGTGCCTTGCGCATTACGGAGGTTATTCTCTCGGGCATGGAAGCATACATTCCTTTCTCATATCCTTTGACTAACGCAAGAAAGCCTTGGTTTAATCACGCTTGTTCTAATGCTGTCCGCAACAAGGAGAAGGCCTACAAAAGGTACTGGAGCCAACCCACCCCTGAATCACATCATCTTTACGTTTCTGCCAGGAATCGTGCTAAGTCTGTTCTTCGCTCTACTAAAAATAATTTCATCCATACTAAATGCTCTCAACTCTCCAACTCGAATTCTTCCCGCTCCTTCTGGCACCTTGCCAAAAATCTTTCTAACAACTTTACCTCATCATCCTTCCCTCCTCTTTTCTACTCTGATGGTTCTGTAGCTATTTCTTCTACTGATAAAGCAGATCTCTTTGCACAGACTTTCTCCTCCAATTCCACCTTAGACGATTCCGGTGCTGTTCCTCCATCACTTCTCCCCTCTGACTTCCTCATGGCTGACATTAAAATTTCTTCAGTTGATGTATTTTCTGCCATCACTGGCCTCAGCACTAACAAGGCATATGGGCCTTATGGGGTCCCTCCTGTTGTTCTCAAGAACTGTGCTTCTGTGCTTACACCCTGCCTAGGCAAACTCTTTCGCCTTTGTCTGTCAACTTGTACCTTTCCTTCTTGCTGGAAGTTTGCTCTCATTCAGCCAGTCCCAAAGAAGGGTGACCACTCCCAACCCTCCAACTATCGTCCAATTGCTTTAACGTCCTGTATTTCAAAACTTTTCGAGTCAATTCTTAATAGAAAAATTTTAAGGCATCTTTCCTATCACAACCTTCTTTCCGATCGTCAGTATGGGTTCCGTCAGGGACGCTCCACTGGCGATCTTCTCACCTACCTTTCAGACTCCTGGTCATCCTCCTTTCGGGACTTTGGCGAAAGCTTTGCCATTGCACTTGACATCTCAAAGGCTTTTGATCGAGTCTGGCATAAATCTTTAATTTCCAAACTGCCCTCCTACGGTTTCTATCCTTCTATCTGTGCCTTCATCGCTAGTTTCCTTTCTGGTCGTTCTATAGCCGCTGTTGTAGACGGCCATCGTTCTTCTCCTAGATCTATCAACAGTGGTGTTCCTCAGGGCTCTGTCCTATCACCAACTCTCTTCCTTTTATTCATCAATGATCTTCTAAGCTGTACATCTAACCCTATCCACTCATATGCTGATGACTCCACCCTTCACCTTTCCATTCAGTTCCCGCAACGCCCATCTCAACAGTTACTTCAAGAAACAAGGGATGAGGCTATGGCACACCTAATGTCTGACTTGGCTCGTATCACTGACTGGGGTAAAAATAATATGGTTGTCTTTAATGCATCTAAGACTCAGTTCTTACACCTATCAACCCGACAAAATCTTCCACAGGTATACCCATTAATGTTTAATAATATTCAGCTTAATCCTGCATCATCCTTGAACATGCTTGGGGTTTCATTTACTCGGGACTTATGTTGGAAAGACCATATTGCATCTCTTGTAAAATCTGCTTCCAAGAGATTGGGTGTGCTAAGCCGACTCCGCTCTTTCTTTACCCCTGCACAATTGTTGACTCTATACAGAGGTTTTATCTGCCCCTATGTGGAGTACAACTCTCATGTGTGGGGAGGCTCCCCACATGCAGCTCTTCTCAATAGGGTGGAGTCAAAGGCTTTTCGTCTCATTAACTCTCCTCCTCTTACTGACTCCCTTCAACCTCTGTCTCTTTGCCGCACTGTTGCATCTTTATCTCTTTTCTATCGCTACTTTAATGGTCACTGCTCCGCTGAATTGTCTGCTTGCATTCCTCCACCTCTACGACGGGCGCGTAGCACCCGTCTGGCAGCAAACTCTCATCCCTTTTCTGTCCAACTCTCTAATGCAAGAGTTAACCGTTACTCCCAGTCTTTCATTTATGCAACAGGTCAGCTCTGGAACTGTCTCCCTCTGTCTGTATTTCCTGCTGCCTATGATCTCCAGTCTTTCAAACGCAGTGTGTCCAGGCATCTCAAAATGATCGGATCTTGAATTTGGCTCTCTCTTGTATTTTGTTTTCCTCTTGGAGTGAACTGTTACTGCAGGCCATGGCCTTTGGTTCCTTCTTCCTCGCATAAAAAAAAAAAAAAAAAGCTAAAGTAACGGTCATAAAAGAAGTGAAAGAAGCTTTACTTAGCTGGTTCGATTCAGTTGCTCTAGGTATACTACCCCACGATTTTCCCGCACAGATCCAGGCTGTAGCATGTGACAAGAAATCTGATCCACTTCCTGACCCTGAGTGTCCTTCTCTAGTTCCACCTCCAGTACTTCCGAGATGGCCTCATCACTATGAGCTGACAGAGGAGCAGCGTGAAGAACATGGTGAGGCTATTATTGCCGCCTTCCCTGAAGTGTTTGGGGCCATACCGAAATTACGAGAGATGCACGGGGGCCCTATGAGAATTCAGTTACAGGAAAGTGCGAAACCTTTTGCGGTTACGGCTTCTCGCACTATCCCATTTAGTTGGAGGGCAGAGAGCAAAGCTCAGCTTGATGATTTGTTAACAAAGGACCTAATTGCTAAAGTAGATTACCCCACTGCCTGGTGTCACCTGATTGTCCCGGTGCCTAAGAAACGGTCAGGTGTAAGACTTTGTGTTGACCTGATTAAGTTGAATAAGTATGTCCTCAGGCCTACATACCCTTCAAAGTCTCCTCATGATGCCATAACATCTATGGGCGCCGGTGCTCAGTGGCTTACTACTCTGGATGCGAAGATGGGTTATTATCAGATCGCGATTGCTGAGGAAGATCAGGATCTGACTTGCTTCATTACCCCATGGGGGCGGCACAAGTTTAAGCGCGCACCTATGGGGCTGGTATCTTCTGGTGACGAGTATAACAGACGGGGGTATCAAGCACTGGGAGATATACCACAGACTATAAAGATTGTAGACGATGTGTTGGTTTATGATAAATCTTATCAGGAACATTTAGCTCATGTGATTAAAGTAGTGCAACGTTGTGAGAATTTTGGCATTACTTTAAATGCAGAGAAATTCCAGTTTGCTAAGAGAAATGTAGAATACTGTTGGTATGCTATTTCCAGTGAGGGTTATACTATAGATTCCAGGAAGATCATAGCCATCTCTAATTTTCCTACCCCACAAAACATCACAGATCTTCGGTCATTCATGGGACTCGCTAATCAACTAGGTAAATTTTCTTCTGATGTTTCTGCAGCAGCACAACCATTAAGAAATCTACTGAAACCTAGCAACGAATGGTGTTGGACATCGCAACATGATGCGGCGTTTGCAAAAGTGAAGGAGGCTCTGGTTTCTCCTCCTGTATTGGCCCACTTCGACCCTGCACTTCCCACTGTGTTACAGACAGATGCCTCAAGACTTCACGGATTCAGGTTTGTGTTGTTACAACGGCATGATCAGGTATGGAAGTTAGTGCAGTGTGGCTCGAGATTTATATCTGACACTGAATCAAGATATGCAGTGATAGAGTTGGAGATGGGAGCAGTATTGTGGGCTAAGCAAAAATGCCATGTATATCTGGTTGGGCTCCCACATTTTGACCTGGTTGTGGATCATAAACCATTGATACCAATACTCAACAGTAAACTCTTAGGTGAAACTGACAACCCCAGACTCCAACGTATGAAGGAGAAGTTAATGTCTTTCACCTTCACAGCTAGCTGGCAGAAGAGTTCATCTCATTGTGTGCCTGATGCTCTATCCCGTGCCCCTGTGTCAGATCCTGCTGATGGTGAGATGTTGGAGACCAGTGACCCGTTACACGCTGCGGTGGAAGCTGTTCTGAGTACTGCATGTGAGGATGGCACCAGATTGGTGCCACTGCAGGACATGACCCTGAAGAGGGTTAGAGAATGTGGGGACAGAGATGCAGAATATGTTGATTTATGTAATGTTATCATGGAAGGGTTTCCTACATCGAGGAAGGAGTTGGCACCTCACCTGTGGCCATATTGGGGAGTGCATAGGATGCTTGCCGTTGATGATGGACTTATAGTCTACCAGGCTAGGTTGGTTATTCCCAGAAAGTTTCGTAGGGAGGTGCTGGAAAACTTGCATAAAGGACATCAAAGTATAGACCGTACTAAATGCCGTGTGAGACAGACAGTTTATTGGCCAGGGATTGATAAAGATAATGAGGATACTGTTGGCGCATGCTGTAAATGCTGCACACTCCTGCCAAGTCAACGGAATGAACCTTTAATAACGAAGGACATACCTAGTCGTGTCTTTGAATCTGTGTCCGCAGATTACTTTCATGTGGCTGGACGGACATTCTTAGGGTATGTGGATAGACTTTCTGGCTGGCCTTGTGTGTCTTCATGCCCAGCTTCTGCAGCTCATCTGGTGACAGCTCTATGTTCAACGTTTGCAGACACAGGTGTTCCCATGGTCCTCAGGACCGATGGTGATCCTCAGTTTGCATCGTCCACGGTTCGACGCTTCCTGGCTCGCTGGGGAGTGGAACATCAAGTAACTTCACCATATCACGCCAAGGCAAATGGACATGCAGAAGCTGCTGTGAAGATCGTTAAGAAACTGATCCACACGACAACTGAAAAGGGCAGCTGGACACGGATTTGCACAGGGTCTGTTGGAGCTGCGTAATACTCCACGTGGCGATGGTAGGTCTCCAGCACAGATTTTTCTTGGACATCCTTTATAATCACTAATACCAGTGCATTATCGTTCTCCGTCAACAGGCTAAGCAGCGACATGATGTTTCAGCTAGACCACTTAAGAAACTACACATTGGTGCCTATGTGGATATGCAGGACCCAACTACAAAGCGATGGGACCGTATGGGAGTCATTGTTGGTATTGGCTCTCACAGAGACTAACTAGTCAAGCTGGGTAGCGGAAGATTTTTACGTAGGAATCGTAAGTTTTTGAGACCACATCGTCCTATGTCCCCAGGATTCAAGAAGACCTCAGAGGTCAAGAGCACGATTTCCCAATCCATGGACACAAGTGTTCCTTTGGATACATCTGAACTTCGATGCAGTACACGCCAAAGGAGGCCCACGCAACGAGTTCAAGTGCAGTGGGACTCGAATACTTACGAAGAGACAGATGTCAGGGCTCCACCACCTACCCCTGCCATCTTGGGGGGAGGTGTATATTATTTGTATGATTGTGGTGTATGACTGAGGTTTCGAATTGGGTTATAATTGTGCAGTGCTGCCATCTAGCGTGTATGTTTATCCAATTAAGCTTCGAGTAAGTGTGAATGGAAGGAGACGGGAGGTGAATGGGTCTTGACTGTTAAGTTTCCTTTCTTGAGGCATAGTTCATTTGTTACTACTGATGTTAAGGACAGTTCAGTTCCTAAGCCACCTTTCTAATAAATGCATCTACCTCAGTATTAAAGAAGAATGTCTCTAGTCGTTGTGCCATTACCCAGAGATCTAACAGATACCACCTAGGCAACTTTCAGCCAGTCACAAGCTGCATTACATTTTCTTGACCACCAATCAGCGCTCATATAGATCACTTCATGTTTACATGATGTATCATGTCACGAGTGCAGTTCCTTTCTTATTTTTCTGCCTATTACCGCATCACTACGGCAGTATGAGTGATAGTAACTCTTCAAGTGATCGCCCTATCACTCCTGAGCAGGGTCCTGCACGTAAGAGGCTGCATAAACCCGAGACGTGGCAGAGAAATGTGTCTAAAATGAACTGCAACAAAGGCCAAAGTTATGTGAGTAGAGCAACAGACCTGTGGGAAAACGACTTTGACTTACCATCTGGAAGTGAAGCAGACCTAGATGATCCTCCATCTGCCTGACTAGTACGTAAGTGGTAATGTTATAGTATTACTTTCTAATAGTCTTCATGCTGACAGAACAGTACTGTACCTGTACATTGTAAAGCTTCCCACTGTGTTACTCTGCCACTACAATACAGAACAGTATCTAGATACTACTACAGTACCTAGTTAATGGACTGAATCTATGTATGTCATTATGCAGACAACATTAACAACATGAGTTTTCAATATTCTTCATGTTAATAGTACATAATAGTACAGAACTGTAGCTGCTCATTAACACTAGTACACTACCTAGTTACTGAACTGTTTCTATGTCTTATTATGTAAGCATTAACCAAAATTATTTTCCAATGTTCTCCTAGATGAAAGTACAGTTAAAAAAAAAAAAATCCCTATTGGTTGTACTAATTCTTTCTGAAAACAACAGTGCTTTGGGCTACAATTATAAAACAAAAAGTATCAAAAAAAAATCTTTATTGGTTGCAAAGTTATCGCAGTTCAAAGTTTGCCAACTTTGAGTTTTTCTCCCTTTTTAAAAAACGGTGCTTGGCACCATATGGAACTAGTGGTCTCATTATGACTGTGCAATTTGAAAATGTCTACATCCAGCACTGAACCATGAGGGTTTCAGCACCAGATATTTAGCAAAGGTCTCCTGCACATTATCTGGGCCAAACCCTGGAGCCAAACCAGCCCAACGTGACCTTCTACCATTCCCAGTGAATGCTGGGCCAGAGGAGGATAGTCCCTTGGGGCCTGGAAAAGCTCCAGAGTAGCAATGAGGGAGGATGACTCTGAAGAATTGCCAGGGACAGATGAAGTGTTGTCAACAGTATTTTTTTGTAACTGAGCCATTAATATACTACATAAACTTCATTCCCCCACCCATTCACCCACCATGGAACCCAGCAGGGGAAGTTGTTATGCCAGGGACAACACCACTGGCAACCCCAGAGGTAGCAGGAGGGTATAAGTGGGGAACCACTGGGGGACCTGGGCAAGCATGACTCCAGGACGATAGGAGCCAAAAGGCCTACCAGTGCCCACTGGACCCTAACCAATGCATGACCAGCCGATTGACCTGGTCGGGCCCAACCAGGCTGCCCATCTAGCCAGAATAGGGGACCAGTGAGGTGTATTGGTATTTTCAGGGTGCATCGTGCAGCATCACTCGATTCCCAGGACCCCCGTCTCTCAGCATTAGGGGACGCCACGCATGGCAAACACATGGGGAGGTAACAGTCCCATCCCAGATAGTAAATAGGCAGGGACTAACATCACCAGCAGGCCTCTTCTACCACTCATGTAGGGTGTGCTTGGTCTCATGTAGGGGATGCTTGGTCCACGAGGCTGACAAATACCGAACCCTAAAAGGTAGGCATGTCTCCCGAGTAGGTGGCACTGCCAGCCATGCTTCAAGCCCATCAGCGGGGGAGGGGGGGTCACCTTGACGTGGTGGCAGGAGCTTGAAGTGTGGCAGTCCACCTATTCTGGATCCCTGCTTCCCTTTGTAGGGTTCGGCATTTGTCGGCCTTGTGGACCAGATACCCCAACTATATCACTGGTAGAAGAGACCTGTTGGTGACGTTGCGCATTCCTATCCATTTTCCATCTTGGGTGGGTTTTTTGTCTCCTCACATAGTTGCCATGCATGACATCCTATAATGCTGGGAAACAGGAGTCCTTTGGGTTGAGTGATGCTGCACGATGCACCCTGCAGCTGGCAATACGTCTCACTGGTCCCCTATTCTAGCTAGATGGGCACCCTGATTGGGCCTGACCAGGTCAATTGACTGGTCATTTATTGCCTAGGGTCAAGCTGGCACTGGGTACCTGGTGGATCCTGTCATCCTGGTGTCTCCCTTGTCTGCGTCCCGCAGTAATCACCTGCATATAGTCCCTCACTACCTCCGGGGTCACCAGCAGTGTTATCCCTGGCACATGACCTCCCTCTGTTGAGGTCTGTGGTGAATGGAGGGGTGAGGGATTGAAGAATTTTTTGCCACACATGGCATTATTTAATAATATAAATCTTTTGACGACCGTGCATCTGTCCATGGGTGTCTGATACTCAACCTCTTACTGCCACTCTGGAGCCTTATAAGGAGCCTGGTGACTATCCTCCTTTGTCCCAGCATCAAACTAGGACTGGAAGACGTTCACATTGCCTTGGTCTGGTCTTAGGGTTGGGCCAAGATAGATGGTGTCAGAGTCATATGCTAAATATCTAGCTATGAAATCCTTAGTTGACAAGTCAATACTAGATACTGATATTTTTTATTTGCACCATTGCATTGTCTCAGTATGTGGCAAAGAACCTAAAATGTCTTCACAAGGGAATGGAAGCATCCTTATTGAGGTTTCCTTCCCAGAGGAGAACTCCCAAATATTGGCTCTGACTTCTGTTTCTGGTGTGGATGTTACCTGTGTTCCTCATGCAACCTTCAATCGATGTAAGGGTGTCATTTTTTCCCGTGACCACCTCTGATACTAAGTGGCACTGTTGTTGGAAGAACTGCATTCTTCGTTTGTGTAGACTGCTTAGAGCCTGCAGAAGAAAATAGAGGGTATTTTGACCCCAAAACCGACCTTCTCCTGACATTTGACAAGTTAACACTGCCTATATCTGTGAAACTGGCTTGGATATCACTTCCTGTGATGCCATATGTGCCACCCCGAAAGTGATGTTTCCACTGTTAGGGGTATTGACATGTTAGCCAATTTTCCAGCCATGCACCGGCTGGCCTTCCTGGTATCTGTCTCGTATGTCAGACTAAGTCATACCAATGACTGTCCAAGACCCCTTACATGCAATCACTGTGGGCTTCCTCATCCAGTGTCTCCTAGAAATTGTCCTTGATACTGCCTGGAGTAGATTTTGTCCTGTCATACACGTGAGAGGGTTTTGCTCCCTGATGCAAAGAGGACAGCTCAAACTCATTTCATCCAGCTCAAGATTACTTATGCTTCTGTCCTTTCTGAGTGCCTGTGTGCTGCCCTCTGTCTCAGAGCTGCCTCAATCCATTCAGTTACCCATTTCTCCATCTGGTGATTTGCCGGATGCTGTCCCTGAGATTAGTACTGCATGTACGAATGGTGTTAGCCCACTCTCTACTCCGACTGTTTCTACCCCCAGCTTGGTGGTTGAGAGTTTGCTCAGGTCCGAGGTGGTGTCAGACGACCACGTTGATGTATCTCTCCTTGTCCTGCTTGTCCAACATCCCTGAAGTACCATCTGCACCTGGCAAATGACTCTGTGGCACTTCAGAGTCCTCTGAGTCTGAAGACCGTCCACTTAATGACTCTGTTGTGGAACCTTGAGTCAACCTCTCTTCTGGTCCCTCTGCCCTGGAGACTCTGGGGTCTAGTCAGGTGGTGGATGAAGTTGATGGTTCGCCTGTGGTCCGGTCTCCCCATGGGGATGATATTCCACAGACCATTGGTGCTTCAGTTCAGCTACCAAGCATAACATCCTTATATGGTTCTGGCCCTCTGGAAACTCCTTTTTTTTAATGCAAGTAAGAAGGAACCAAAGGCTAGGAGTTAGCAAACTGTTCCTTCCAAGAAAAAAAAAACATAAACAATACAAAAGTGAGCCAAATTCAAGATCTGTTCATTTCGAGATGCCTGGACACACTGCATTTGAAAGACTGGATATCATAGGAAGTAGGAAATACACACAGAGGGACACAGTTCCAGAGTGGACCTGTTGCATAAATAAAGGACTGGGAGTAACAGTTAACTCTTGGATTAGAGAGTTGAACAGAAAAGGGATGAGAGTTTGTTGCTAGACTGGTGCTATACACCCATCGTAGAGTGGAGGGATGCAAGCAGACTGTTCAGAGAAGCAGTGACCATGGAAGTAGCGATAGAAAAGAGATAAAGAGGCAACAGTGTGGCAAAGAGACAGAGGTTCAAGGGAGCCAGTAAGACGAGGAGAGTTAATGAGAAGAAAAGCCTTTGACTCCCTATTGGAAGGAGCTGCATGTGGGGAGCCTCCCCACACATGAGAGTTGTACTCTAAACAGGGGTGAATAAAACCCATGTATAAAGTCAACAACTGTGCAGGGCTAAAGAAGGTAAGGACTTGGCATAGCACACCTAATCTCTTGGAAGTTGGTTTTACAAGAGATGTAATATGATTTTTCCAAGATAAATCTCGAGTGAATGAAACCCCACGCATGTTCAAGGATGATCCTGGATTGAGCTGGATATTATTAAACATTAATGGGTACTCCTGTGGAAGATTCTGTTTGGTTGATAGGTGTAAAAACTGAGTCTTAGATGCATTAAAAACAACAGGATTATTTTTACCTCAGTCAGAGATACGAACCAAGTCAGAGATTAGATGTGCCATAGCCTCATCCTTTCTTTCTTGGAGTAACTGCTGAGATGGACGTTGCGGGAACCGAATGGAAAGGTGAAGGGTGGAATCATCAGCATACGAGTGGATAGGGTTAGATGTACAGCTTAGAAGACCATCGATGCATAAAGGGAAGTGAGTTGGTGATAGGACAGAGCCCTGAGGAACACTACTGTTGATAGATCTAGGAGAAGAACGATGGTCGTCTACAACAGCGAATGTAGAACTACCAGAAAGTAAGCTAGAGATGAAAGCACAGATAGAAGGATAGATACCGTAAGAGGGTAGTTTGGAAATTAAAGATTTATGCTAGACTCGATCGAAAGTCTTTGATATGTCAAGTGCGATGGCAAAGCTTTCGACAACGTCCCGAAAGGAGGATGACCAGGAGTCTGAAAGGTAGGCGATATGATCGACAATGGGACGTCCATGACGGAACCCATACTAACGATCAGAAAGAAGGTTGTGGTAGGAAAGATGCTCTAATATTTTTCTGATAAGAATAGGCTCGAAAACTTTTGAGACACAGGATGTTAAAGCAATTGGACGATAGTTAGAGGGTTGGGAATGGTCACCCTTCTTTGGGACTGGCTGAATGAGAGCAAATTTCCAGCAAAAAGGAGGTACAAGTTGAAAAACAAAGGCAAAAGAGTTTACGTAGGCAGGGTGTAAGCACAGATGCACACTTCTTGAGGACAACAAGAGGGACTCCATCAGGCCCATATGCCTTGTTAGTATTGAGGGCACTGATGGCAGAAAACACATCAGCTGAAGAAATTTTAATGTCAGCCAAAAGGAAGTTACAGGGAGGAAGTGATGGAGGATAAGCACCAGAATCATCTAAGGTGAAATTGGAGGAGATAGTCTGAGCGAAGAGATCTGCTTTATCAGTAGAAGAAACAGCTACAGAGCCATCAGAGTAGAAAAGAGGAGGGGAGGATGATGAGGTAAAGTTGTTAGAAAGGTTTTTGGCAAGGTGCCAGAAGGAGTGGGAAGAATTCGAGTTTGAAAGTTGAGAGGATTTAGTACGGATGAAATTATTTTTAGCAAAGCAAAGAACAGACTTAGCACGATTCAGGCCAGAAACATAAAAAAGATATGATTCAGGGGTGGGTTGGCTCTGATACCTTTTATAGGCCCTCTCCTTGTTGTGGACACCATTAGAACATGCATGATTAAAACCAAGGCTTTCTTGCATTAGTAAAAGGATATGAGAAAGGAATGTAGCTTCCATGCCTGAGATAATAACCTCTGTAATACGCAATGCACACTCAGATGGCCCCTTGCCACGGAAGCAATAATCATTCCAGGGAAAATCAAAGAAGTATTACCTGAGGGCCTCCCAATCAGCAGCTCCAAAGTGCCACAGTCGACGTTTCTTTGGAGGGTCCGCTGGCTGTATCAGAGCAATAGGACAGGGAAGGTAATAAGGTTGTAATCAGAGGAGCCCAACAGAGAGGAAAGATTAACAGCGTAAGGAGAAGGATTAATTGTGAGGAAGAGGTCAAGTATGTTGGAGCTCCCTCCAAGGCGGTCAGGGATACGGGTAGTGTGCTGTACAAGCTGCTCTAGGTCATTAAGGATAGAAAAGATGAAGTTTTGTACACCAGGTGGATCAGTGAAACGTGAGGAGAGCCAGAGGTGGTGGTGAACATTGAAATCTCCTAGAATGGAGATTTCAGAGAAATGAGAAATGGATACAATGTGTTCCATTGTAGAAGTAAGATACTCAAAGAATTTTTTATAGTAGAATTAGGAGATAAGGAAACAGTGCAGATATATTAAGTCAGAGAATGACAGGATAGCCGAAGGCAGAGAGTAGAGAATTCAGAAGAATCAAGTTCAGGAACATGAGTGCAAGATAAGTCGTTGTGTACATATACACAACAGCCACCTTTGGCTTTGAAATGAGTATTGACAAAGCAGGTTTCCGGTGGTGGCCCTGGCTGTCTGACATCACCCTGGCTGGCCTCCAAGACACTCTTCAAGCAAACTGTTATTCCAACTCAGAGGAGGAGTGTTGTAAAACATTGATGTCCCTCATCCTCATGTTTGCCTTCAGTTGTTTGTCATGGGGTGTAGGTCCCTGGTGCTGGACAATCTTTTTCTAACCCCTAAAACGCGGGTCATCGTGTTTGTGATGCTCGCCAAAAAGGACATAACGGCGGATCGTCGCGTTTCCGATTCGAGTTAATTTTGAATAAAAGCGGGCAAGGATGTTCCAGCTGATATTGTCTATCAGTACCACCACCCTTTAGCTACAGTTAGCATACTTTACCTTTGTACTACTGACCTCTGTTGTTGCCAAGTATCGCGTTTTTCCCCCCTCCCCCCCCACCACGGCCCGGCCAGCCTGGCTGTGATACATGGCAGCGCTCTGACTGCTCAGAACTGTAAATCTGCACTCTCCTCTCACAAGCAATTTATGCTAATAGGAAACTCTTGTTTCCCCAGTTGTCACAATAGCTTTTTTTCGCACGGTTTGCCCCTGTTTAGCGTCAGTTTACCGCAGGCTTTCAAAGTGACATTATGGCGAGTTCTAGCTCTTTCAAGTCAGTGTGAGCAGCCGACAGGAACGAGAATAAAGTGACAGACGTAAGGCAGAATAAAGAGCGCGCTGCGGTGATCTTTTGGGAAGTAGTATGATTGAAAATAATGTAGTATACGTGTTTTTAGCTGTGAAAATAGAAATGTTTGTTGAGTGACGCGAAGACCACCGCCGCGCTGCATGTCGGCCGTACACTTCGTTGATTTTAGCCTTATTTTCAGTGCTTATTGTACAAATACGGATTCCAAACTACCTGTACGTTGTAGTATAAAGTTTACTGTGACAGAATGAGGCTGTGGTAGAGGGGAAACTGGGTTGCTGGAGGTGTGAAAGTAAAGATTTTGTTATCCAACTTTGCAAGTCTCCACAAGTCCTTGGGTAGTCCATGAAGGCTCAACACCTGTATCTGGAGAAAGCTGAATGTAAGTACTATCTCCCATACCAAGTATAATGTTCTAGGGTTAATCTCTGATTTTTGGCTAATATTTTCCTACAGGTACTCAGACCATGATCAAACCCCGCCACCCGGGGAGGGTCGGCTGTCCATTGGCCGCGCATTAGGGGCTAAGGGTCATCCTAAACATCAATACAAACCCACTCGCATATCAGGAGTTGTACAGTCCCGCACCTAATGTTGATGCTTCCTCCACTATGGGTTCTGTCATCCAGTGGAATTGTCCGGCATTACGAGCCATCTGACAGGAAATGTATCATCTTCTTGCAAAAATTTTCATCTGTATGGATGTGCATCCAGGAGACCGTGGCTGTTCCCTCTGATCCTACTGGCTAACATGCCTTTTATTCTGATCCTCCACCAGATCAAGGTTGTCATGAAGATGCTGCTGTCTTCCTTTGCAAGGATACTCCTTTCACTCATCAGGATATTCTTCCCCTTCAGGCTGTTATTCTCCAGGTGTTTGTATGCCATCGGTTCACCATTTATAGTCTTTATTTTCCTCTTAGCACTACTGTCAAAAGAGCGGATCTGTGGGACCTTGTTCATGGTCTTATTTTCTCCTCATCATCCACTGTAGGGTGGCATGGAGGCCAACCCCTTGGGTATTATGCTGGCTTCCTTAGTGGAAGAGGAGGTACTGGCTATTTTAAACTCCAGTGGCATGACTTGTTTCTATTGCCAGACAGGAACTTTTGCTGCTGTTAGTTTGTGCTTGTGCTGAGCTGATACTGTTTTAGATTTCAACTGGGATGTGTTGCCACACCTGTATGGCAGTGACAATTTTCAATTACTTTTAACTGCTGATGATGGTGGACCTCAGGCTCATCTTCCTGGCAAGCATCTAGATAAAGCTGACTGGCTGCTTTTCATGGAATTAATTTCCATTGCCCTTTCTCCTAATATGTTTGGCTATCTAACTGGGGCAGTGTCATATTTCACTGATGTGTAGCGCTTAGTGGCCCTCTTATCTATTCCAAGAATGAGGGGTCAGTTTCCTAACCATGCAGTTCCTTTATGGAACCCTGAGTGCAGTTCTGAAGTGAGAGCCAAATGAGTCGCCTTCTCTCGAATTTATGGACACCGTGGAAACCCTTACTATTTGGTGGCACTGCAGAGGCACTAAAATATCATAACACACTACATACAGTAATAATTAGAGACATTAATATGCTGTTAATATGTAATATAGAGGCTTGAGGAAAGTCGTGCCTAAATTCGAGAGTGCTGGAGGAAAAGGCAGTGAAAATCTAATATACTGTAGCACTAGCCGTGTGTGTGTGTGTGTGTGTGTGTGTGTGTGTGTGTGTGTGTGTGTGTGTGTGTGTTTTAGGCAGCCGAAACTACACATTCATATTTCACCAAAATTGGCATATAAATCGCAAAATATTCGCTGATGTGAAAAACTTGGTCCCATCACGATTGAAAAACTTTTACTATATTTAATGAGTGATCACATTTTGACCAAAAAACGCTGCTGCCGGCGCCCGGCATAGGATCTCCATAGAATTTTTTGCTCATAGCTACAACTAAAATATACTATACCAATAGCCGTGTGTCTGTGTGTGTATTTTGGACTTTCATTCGGACAACTTGGGTTCCATTCCCGAAGCTACAAATAACACGATCAATTGGTTGGCTGCAAAAAATCAAAGTGACATCGTTAGACCAGAACAGCACATAAACGGGACTTGGATTACACGAAATGATAGCAATGTGTGCGCGAACCACGAGGAAATGAATGAGTAGCACAATGAAATGAGTATGAAGCACGAGAAAGTGAGCGCACAGCACGAGAGCCCTCCACAGGAGCAAGTGTGAAGGGCCTGAAGCTGAAAGAATATCACCACAGATGTTGACAACCAACAGAATATGGGTAAAATTGGAGAGACTGGTCAGAAGTGGTTGGGATGCACAAGAAGACAGAGGTGGCATGTGAAAAAGACAGGAGAACAAAGGCTCATCGTTAGCCAGCACAAACTGCCTGCACCACTGCATTTGTCAGGATATCTCCCTTTTGAGAATAAACCGCAATCAAAACCCCCAAATTACCTTTATCTTTCTCCTGCCATCTACAACAAGACCAACTGGAAAATTCTCTCCTATTGCAACCCTATACTGTAATTTAATATTTAGGAAATGACTTGGCTACAGTTGTGAGATATATGGTTGCAGTGATCTTATGAACCACAACTAAAATATATTTATGTCTCACGATTCTATTAACCCGTCGCATCCCGTTGACGTATATATGTGTCCACACGTTTTGTCACTTTCAGTCCAGTTGATGTTTATAAATGCGCATCAATTGCAAGGTCCCTAATTTGCACAATTTTAAATTTTCACGCGTGATTTTTGGTACAAATACACACGACACCTTCCTCTACAAGATGCCAGGCAGGGATAATGCCTTACCCGGCATGACCTCCCCCCCTGCACACCACTGTCTCGGCAATTCACCTGTTACCAGTGACCTGACCAGTAAAGACATGTCGTGCCACAGTACGAAATTCAGGGCCAGAGTGATTCCCCAATCAATGACAATGTGGAGGACAATGTTTATGTAGCATTAGAGGAAGTAACGGTCAGAAATGATGATCAGGTGATGTCGCCAAAAAAAGGTCAGGTATGTTGATGTCTTTGGTGAGTGAAGCAATGCTTATATAAGCTATATTACTGTGTGAAAACCAATATACTCTCGTACAACATATAAATTCGTACCACATAAATAAATAAATACCGCTTATGGGTGGTGTGGAATAGTTACCCTCCCATAGAACTCGTTTTCTTTAGAGACAGCCTGATAGAAAGCCCAGTAAGGTAAGGGGCACTTCTACCTGTATCGATTGTTTTAAACCTCAGGTGAGCGATTTCTCTATTTTTCTTTGTTTCTCACCAAAAGTGGAGGTTTGAGCCCAATTTTTTTTTTTTTCCAAAATTGGTCAGGATTGGGGGGAGTCTGTGGTGGAAAATCGGTCGGGACGTGGCGAGTTAACAATCAACATTGTGCTATGAGCTTCAGTTCTATGAGCCACGGTAAATTACAAGAATCTACGATTTAAGCTTTATAATCAAGACAGGATATTACAGTTGAATCTACATTAAGAAGACTGAAAACAAGAACCGCTCCAAGTTCCCACCATACAACGTCTTATGACTTTATATGCAGCAGCTGTCTACCCTAAACCACTACAACTACAAGCATACTGCGATCAACAGTATGACAATTCTACCAATCACTGTGAAGCAACAAGCAGCTAAGCAGGAAGAAGCAAGTATTGCAAATGAGGCACTGAAGCAAGTGTTCTGACTGTGGAAATATCAACACCAGAGCCCTCCCTGACCCACCATTACTCATCCTGATTCACCTTTTGGACTCATTAAACCCATTGTCACTCACGATTACTCGCCACGACGCTGAGTGTTTGAGGGTGACGAGGCATGGTGATGCCAGCATAACAACCATCACCTACCTACACAGCCTGCTCCAGCCTGTTTAGGCTACACAGCCTGCCTGAATGTGTAACAACCAGCTGCTGAGAACAGCATTCTGCACCTTCTATCCAGTAAGTGAATATGCTTTTATTCTATTTTTCCCAGACAGCTTAACCTGCCGCATCCCGTTGACATATGGGTATGTCACAACATTTTGTCACATTGAGTCCCGTTGACATACTCATATGTTTTGCAATGGTGAGGTCTGTCATTTACACATTTTCAAATTTTGTGTATGATGTTTGGTACGTAAGCAAGGGACAACTTCCTCCTACCTCTCGCCAGTGGGGACACTGCCTTACCCCACATGACCTCCCCCCCCAGCATGCCATTCTCTTGGCAACTCACCTGTTACCAGTGACCTGGCCATTAAACACATGTTGCGCCACGGTACGAAATTCAAGGCAAGAGTGATGATGATGTGGAGGACAAAAATTATGTGGCACCTGAGGAAGAAAAGAGCAGAAGTGATGAGGAGGTAATGTCACCGGGGAAGATACAGTATGTTGATGTGTTCAGTGAGTGAAATAACGCTTATATCACCTATAATATTGTGTGAAAACCAATATATTCTTGTACTACATATACAGTCAAACCAAATGAACAAATATCTACCTATTCCAAGTAGTTTACAACAGTTACTGCAACCATAGAAAATGCAACACCCATAGCGCTGCTCCAGAGAACACGGTACCATGTGTTTAGGTCACCTGTTCAGACCACTTCTAAGCCCGGGTGAGCACTTTGGGGGCCATTTTCCAATGTTTCTCACAAAAAGCAGAGGTTTTATCCATTTTTTTCGAAAATCTGCTGGGATTGGGGGGGGGGTCCATCGTGAAAAATCTGTCGGGATGCGGTGGGTTAAACATACAATCCTATATACATATAATTTTACAAATGAATATCACCACTATACTCTACTAATATACTGCTAATACAGACGTGATAGACAAACACTTTGCAAAAACAAATACAAAGTGCTTAATAATTATAACTAGATTTATCATTACAACAATCAAACCAATCAACAATTAAGATGGGGTTATTGAGGATAGCAGGGTTAGGAGGAAATAACCAAACAGGCAATGAGAACAGTGTTTTGACGTTATGTCCTGAGTTTGCACACAACTGACCCCCACCACCCTTCATCACCAACCACAAGCTATTGTACTCTTTATTTTTTGCCATATTTTACTATTTTAACAGTACCACTTCATTTATATACAAACCTATATACATATACCTTTCTCTCTCTCTCTCTCTCTCTCTCTCTCTTCTCTCTCTCTCTCTCTCTCTCTCGAGAGAGAGAGAGGGACAGAAATATTCCTCCTAGGTCTATAGGTCCTATTTTTCATCAACCATTCCTTAAGCACCATGTCACATATCAATAACTTGTGTTGCTGCAAAATCTCCTCACTCCCTATAACTTTTACGTGCCTCCTGACTAAGAAATCGTTTGTGTGGCTGCTTCATCCCTCAGATTAGTACATAATCAACTTTCTCTCTTCCTGAAATGTGTGTTGCACACAGTCATACATATACCTTCTTGAGTTATCTATATTAAGTCCATTGCTAAATACTTGTACCAATAGTAACAACTATATATATATATATATATATATATATATATATATATATATATATATATATATATATATACATATATATATACATATATATATATATATATATATATATATATATATATATATATATATATATATATACACACACACGTTTCATGTACAACTAGGCAACATTACTTAGCAATATGTGTCTATTAATGATATTTAATGGTTCGTGTTGTTACAGGATGTTAAAAAAAAACAATAACAAAACTTTAGTGCCAGATGAGACAGCACTGGTATTACCCAATGACGATTCAGTTAGTAGAACAAGAGGAAAATTCAACTGTCATACATAGTTCTTTACAAACACGAGATCAAGACACAAAGACATCACCTGTGAGAGGAGTAGAGGTTAATGATGTTTCTTGGACATGTTTCTCTGACATCAAAAGCAAGGATTATTAACTAGTCATACATACTTATGAAAACTTATTCAGTATGATACATAGGTTTGGAATTACATACAAAGGAGTTCTTTATCATAATGACAAGGCAACTCAAGTGAATTTGAACAAACACAATGGTGAGCAGACCAAACACCACTGCTTCAACTTACCCACATCAAGCATTTGTGTACCATGAAGATAAAAATCACAAAATTCTCAGGCATGGACAAAGATTGGATCAATGACCAGTCAGTTATAAATGTGTGAACAACTTTTTGTTAACCCGCTGACTCCTATTGATATAAATAGGCACCTGAACATTTTGTCACTGTGACTCCCGTTGGCATTTATAAACTCACCGCAATTGCAAAGTCCGTCATTTGGACATTTTTCAAATTTCGTGCGATATTGGGTACGTATACACGGAACACCTTCCTCTACCCAGTGCCAGGCAGGGACAATGCCTTACCCCGCGTGACCTCCCCCCCCACGTAATTGTCTCGGCAATTCATCTGTTACCAGTGACCTGGCCAGTAAAGATATGTTGCACCACAGTACAAAAATCAAGGCCAGAGTAATTCCCCAATCAATGACAATGTGGAGGACAAAGTTTATGTAGCATTAGAGGAAGAAACAGTCAGAAATGATGGTCAGGTAATGTCGCCAAAATATGTGTGGTATGTTAATGTGTTTGGTGAGTGAAATAACGCTTATATCGCCTATATTACTGTGTGAAAACCAATAAACTCTTGTACTACATATAAATTCGTACCAAATAAATAAATAAATACCTATTATGAGTGGTTTGGAATAGTTACCCCTCCTACAGAAAACTTTTTCTCTGGAGCCAGGCCCCATAGAAAACAGCCAGATGAGGGTATTGTCACCTGTACCGGCATTTTTAAGCTCAGGTGAGCGATTCCTCCATAAATTTTCAATGTTTCTCATAAAAAGAGGTTTTATAAAAAAAATCGAAAATCTGCCAGGATTGGGGGAGGTTATTGGTTAAAAATCTGCTGGGATGGGGCAGATTAAAAGAGAGCTGTTTTTTCATCACGAATTAATCAAGAAAGATGTCCAGCTGGCGATTTTCATGGATCTGATAACCTATTGCGAGCTCAGAAATATGAAGAGTTTAAGAAGGAATTCCTGAAGAAATTTTCTGGAGGTATAAATTTTTTGCCTCGCATAACTCCAGAATTACATAAGATCATAACTCTTATGAGACAACATACCGCAAACCCTGTCTTAAATAACGGCAGATGTGTCCAAAATTAAGAGAATGTTCTTAGCCAGTATAGAATGCTCAAATTGGGGAACAGCTGATGGGAAGATGTCACCAGTGCATGTCGTTACATCCTTAATTATGTAGCTGCATTGTGTAAATTACCTGAAAGGGTTCTCAAGATATCTAAAACAATTGTTTATACTCCAGCAATGTGTTCATTTGATTTTATGAACTAGGTGGAGTCGAACTGCAGCAAAGCAGGAGTGACTGAAATATCACAATCCAGTACAGCAAGGATGAAAATTACAGACACAGTGGCAGCCATGCTTACATCTAGCACAGGTACAGAACAAAAAAGACCGTGACCTGAGAACAGACAAATAAAACAACATCTGACATTAAGGAAGTGTTCACAAACACCAGGCCACAGGCAGCCTCACAAATTTTGCACGTACTTCAAGCAGAAACTGTGCCACAGAAAAAAAAAATATATATATATGGAAAGTCATCTCGTGGGTCACATTCGGGAGACAGGTCTACACTATGTTATTACTGTGCTAATCCCAGTCATACGAAAGCTGAGTGTTTATTAAAACACAAAGAAGATAGAGATAACGCGAAAGGGGTGCAGCCATATTGCAGAAGGCATAAAACAACAGGCCATTGGACGTCACACAGCAGGACAGTAAAAAGATTATTATTTGTTTTTGAGTTGGGGGAAGGGCATGCCACTACAAAGAACGACCATACAAAAAGAAAAACAATACTAGGGTGCATATAGGAAGCATAAACGGATATGAGTATTTTGGTGTCTGCTTCCTGTGAAGATCAAAAGATTTCATTAATCTTGGATTCAGGCTCACCAGCGAATATAACAACATAAGAGAAGTTAAAAAGGACTTTTAGAAAGAAGTAACCTTCGTGGAGGAATCCATTTTAGACTTATATGCAGTACATAACAAACAAGTAACTATTAAGGGGATGATACAGTTAGACATCAATTACACACAGACTAGGAAAACAATCACCACTAATTTCTATATAGTAGAGAACTTAGCAATAAGAGCTAACATGTTAATGGGTTTGAGAACCATGAGGAAAGAAATTATCACTGCCACACATGGACGGGACAGAATATGGCAACAAATTCATAGAGGAAATTTCACCAGAAATGTTATCCAACAATCGCAGAAAATGGAAAGAAGTTGGAACGATCAAACACCTTAGCAGAACAATTCACTCTGTCCTCAAAGAAAACAGTAATACACATGTACTCACCAATACTACTCAACCTTCCCTCCCATCTCTACCATCCCCTCTACCCAGGGACTGAGGTAACAGTATACTTCCAATATTAATTCCAGCACATCTCACCAATCGTGTAGTTATTCCACCTAATTCATATATGAAAGTCACCATAAAGAGGAAATTGAAGAATTGTACTGTTATTGTCTTAGAAGAATCTTGTAAAGTGAAAAGACTCTCGATGGAAAATGCCTTATGTCAGGTGAATAACGATGGGGAAACTCATGTGTTTCTAATGAATGGAGAAGTGCAGATCAAAAAAAGGAACTTGTATATGCAGTTTAGGTACTTGTTCAGCTCCTATACATGAAGTAACAATAGGTGGAACATCAAGTAAGATAAAATCGACTGACAGTGAATAAGGAGAATTTGAATCACTGAGGAAATTTTGACTTGGAACATGATCTACTCGAACTATAACAAAAACACCAACAGACAGTCACATTACCTGGGAAAAAATTAGATTTTATTAACGTGATTAAACAGAAAATTAACCTACATCAGGACACAAAACCAATATATGTACCAGCATATAGGGTAGCACACTCAAAACCAACCCTTGTAAGTCAATATGTTGATGAAATATTAAAAAATGGGTCTTATTGAGCCATCAGTCTCCCCGTGGAATGCATCATTATTTTTCGTGCCCAAACAAAAAGCTGAAAAGCGTGCGGTCGTTCATTATCGCAAAATAAACCAACACACAATCCCTGACTGGTTTCCTCTGCCATCGTTAAGTGATATCTTGCAAAATACTGGGCCAGAAAATAATGTATTTTTCCACAGGCGATCTGCTTAATGAATATTACCAAACAGTGTAAGATGACGAATCACGCAAATACACTGCTTTGTCTACAGATACAGGGCATTATCAGTATAAAAGAATGACGATGGGGTTAAGGACAGCTCCAGGCACATTCCAACGATTATTGAATAACAAATCATCAGGAATGTAGGGAAATGGTTTTTCCGTCTACTTGGACATCACAATTGCAACACACACAAGAGATGAACATTTACAGAAATTAGACTTGCTCCTAGACAAGTTAGCCAATGCTGGTTTAAAAATTAAGCTGTCTGAATGCAAATTTTGGTCTAAGGAAATAAAATTCTTAGGCCACAGGCTTGATGCATGAGGCATACACACCTCAGACGAGAAAATACAAGCAATAAGGGATTTCCCTGAACCCACAAATGTGGATGAAGTAAGACAATTTTTAGGACTAGCAGGATATTACAGATCATTCATACAACAATTCTCTCACATAGCAGAACCATTATTCCACCTACTGAAAAAACAAGCTGTATTTCAGTGGGAAGAGGAGCAAATAATAGCATTTAATTAATTACATGATAAACTTACATATGCACCTTTCTTGGCCTAATTTCACAAAACCATTTAAAATTTGCAGGAAAGGAATCGCATTGCCACCTGGTGTCTTCTTTACCAAAGTTCCCTTTTGATTTAATCTTCGCAATGATCTGTCTTCATCTGGCCCTGCTCTGTACAGGGACCATGTCATTGACTCTAATAAAGGTAAATATGAATCAGTGTATCTGTATGAAACCATAATAAACCTGCATGAAGTCTTAGCAAATATAATTAAGCTCATCACCAAATTAACTACAAAACATCTACTGTAACAAAATTATCTTTCATACAAGAACAAGAACATAATATGAATGTACAATAAATATAATACATACAGTAATTTTGTTAATTACCAAATATTTTACATAATTAAAAAAAAGATTACCAAAGCTTAACCCGATGCGTCCTGACCGATTTATCGCCACTGCCACCCTCCCAATCCCGGCAAATGTTCTTTTTTCTTTGCTAAAACCTCTGGTTTTTATGAGAAACTTTGGAAAATGCCCCCCAATGTGCTCATCTAAGCTTAGAATTGGTCTAAACAGGTGACCCTTTAAACACTTGGTACCATGTTCTCTGGAGCAACGCAATGTGTCGCATTTTCTATATAGTGGTAACTATTGCAAACCACTCAGAATACGTAGATATTTGTTCATCTGGTACGAATTTATATGTACAGTAACACAAGAATATATTGGTGTTCATACAATAATATAGGCGATATAAGCATTGTTTCATTCACAGAATACATCAACATACCCACCTTCTTTGGGTACATTACCTCCTCAGCTCTTCTGCTCGTTTCTTGCTCTGGCGCCAAATAATCTTTGTCATCCACATCGTCATGGGTTTGGGAATCACTCTTTCCTTAACCCTTTAACTGCGGGCATTGTTTTGACCCGACTGGCCCCCCCCACGGGGGTTCCAGCCAAAATGTAAACAAACTTTACACCTTTATAACTCTGCACAGAATAAATCTAAGCGAAAAATAAGGTACCATTAGAAAGTACTAACCTTCGGCTTTGCAATAATGTAGGTTTCATGATTTCGTTGACTATCACTGGATGGGCAGTGCCATTAGAAGTGAGCAATCTAAAATCATTATTTTTCGCTCACACACCATTACCAAATGCCAACCTCATTCTGATAATAATACTATAAACATATATGAACACTGCACATTTGATAAACACCCACTCTGTGTTCACTGAGGCAGGTAAAAGGCACTGTAATTGCCTGCACTTCACTGCCACATCAGCGCTGTTGTCACTCACAAAGCTGGACAGAGACTGATGCGTGTTTGGTCAGGGGTGGGGTGGGGGGCCCGGGGGGTGGGAGGTGGGGGCCCGGGGGGTGGGAGGAGGGAGGTGGGGGTCGGCTGGAGTGAAAGAATTTAATAGCTACTCTCCCTTGAAACAACTGGCGCGCGGAAAAAACGCGCGGTATTCAAAATATTCACAAACATTCCAGAATGACACCCGCGGTTTGGTCCAGTTTTTGCAATGTCAATCTGGAATGACACCCGCGGTTAAGGGGTTAAACATCGTACTGTGGTGCTATATGTCTTTACTGGCCAGGTCTCTGCCAACAGGTAAATTGCTGAAACAATGGCGTGCGGGGGGGGGGAGATCACCCGGGTAAGGCAGTGTCCCCCATGGTGGCAGGTAGAGGAAGGTGTCCCTCATCTACATACCAAAAATCACACGTGAAATTTGAAAACTGTGAAAATGACAGACGTTGCAATTCCAAAATGTATGGATACATTATCGGGATTCACGGTGACAAAACGTTGCAGCGTATCCATACATTATCAGGACACCTCGGGTTAATCAACTTTGAGTCAAAAGAAATCATTTTGTACGATGCTTCATGAACCCTTGTCTTCGGAAAAAAGAAAAGATAAATTTAATCCAATTTACACCTCAAACATCCCGAACAAATATCAAAGCAATGTTTATAAATATCTTCAGACTGATGAATCACTTCTTGAAATTAAGTATGCGCATCCTATTTCATTAAACCGTGCAACCAATAATGTCATTATGTCATTATGTTCCGAATATAAATCCTCCAATAAAAGAGTACCGGGTATCAGGATTCTCACAGATTGAAGCATGTGTTTCTTAAATTATGAGAATATAATTAAATAATGCATAGAAATGTTTAATGTTTATCAATACATTACTTTGATAAGTTTAGTATAAATCTTATGAATGCGACATGCCCCCTCACAAAGTCTCACAACAGTGTGACATGAAACTTCACATTCAACTGAAGAAGTCAGCCAGCAGGCTATCTTTGCCTTTAAGTACTCTGATGACAAAGAATTAGGGCTGCATAACAGTGACCACCTCAGGAGTCTAGAATTTTCTGGCTTTTTCTTATTGATGTACTCTAATGCAGAGTGATCGGTACACAAAATAAACTCTTTGCCATACAAGTACTGATCAAATATTTTCAAAGCAAAAATTATAGCTATACTCCCCCTCCATCTTTGCCTGAATACTTTGTTTCCCGAGATTGCCTCTTATGACTAGAATAGCAAACAGGGAGAAGACAGTCATCAACCTCCTGAAGTAAAGCGGCCCCAACAGCACAAGATGAAGCATCAGTCCACTTTACAGAGGTATTACGAAAATCGGGTCCTCAGAGAACACGAGGTGACGTTAGCAATTTTTTTTAACGATCAAAGGCATCCTGATGTCTGTCCTTCCACTAAAGCTTGTTAGCACACCTTGCTTCAGTAGGTCCGTGAGACGAGAAGTTATGTGAAAGTAATGTGGTATGAACTTCTGACACCATCCAATTAAACCTAGAAAAGATCTCAACTGTTTCTTAGTTTTAGAGACAAAGGCCTTCAGGATCCTTTCTATTGTGTTATCAAGAGGAGTTTTCTTTCCTAGGCCTATAGTGTGACCTAGAAAGTCTACTGTTTCAAACCCCAACAAACATTTTGATGGTCCTGCCTTTCTTATTCTTTGAAAAAATTCTCTTAAGAGAGAAACATGCTCTTCCCAAATCACACTGTGTCCAAGCACATCATCCATATAATTATCCACATTAGACAGCCCGTTCAGTAGTTTCCTCATCACCCTTTTAAAAGTACGTGGAGAGTTTACTACGCCAAATGGCATCCTCAGAATTTGATAGCATCCACTTGGAGTCACAAAAGCCTTTAATGACTTCGACTGTTCGTCCATTTCTACCTGCCAAAACCATCTGCTAATGTCTGTCTTTGAAAACAGTTTCTTTTAACAGTGCAATTATATCATTAGGTCCATTCATCTGTTTACATTCAAACTTAGTGATCTTAAAGTTCACACAAAAGTGAAAGGATCCATCGGGCTTCTTAACAAGTACAATCGGGGCACAACAATCTTAACATGATCTCTCAATGATTTCTTCATCTAACGTATTTTATTTCGTTCTGTATGGACTCTTTCGTGGCAAATGGAAGAGGATAAGGTCTCTCCCCAACAGGTGAAGAGTCCGTCCCTTAGATAGCATGTTTAACAAGAGAAGTGTGTCCTGGCTTATCAGTAAAAATGTCCGAGTACTCTCTGATTAACTCTAGAAGTTTGGTCTTTTGTTCAGATATCAACTGCGAGTTTACTTTGACATCTGTGTAAGTCTCACTGCTTATAACTTCACATGTTTTCACGGAAATGCCTGTGTCTTCCATGTTACTATCCACTATCACTGATACTCCTAATGTTGCATATCCCATCCCACAACCAGGTACCTCGGACCCAGTTTCATATTCAAAAGATTAACATGAAACACATTGCTCTTACCTTCACTTATCTTAGTCCTGTAATCTGGTTCTCCAACCTTCTCAATCACTTCGAAAGGACTTTTCCAGTTCAACAGGAGTTTGTTGGAATTAGTGGGTAACAGCAGTGATACCTTATCGCCAACTTCAAATGACCTTTTTCTAGCTTCCTGTCATAGTGATGTTTGTATTTGCTTGCAGCTTTCTGTAGGTTTTCATCCCCCGTCCAGTATGGTTTTCATAAAATGTGATCTACCTCTGGTGCCTTACTGACCTTGGGATCTTCCATCTGTGAGGCAATCTCCATTAAGCAACATCAAGTCACGGTCCTCTTTGGTGTGGAGAAGGTATATGACACTGCCCAGCATCATGGCATGCTGCTTTCTCTTCATGAGTTTGGTCTTTGCAGGCACTTGCCAATTATTATTCAACAGTTTTTATATAGCCGTTTTTTAACCCCTACACCACGGGCATGTTTACCAATGTTTTGCGTGTGCCGCGGGGTTATTCGGGCTCCGACAGACTCTCAAAAAATATTTGCCAAAAATCAGTTATTAGTCCTAGAATATCAAAATTATATATGCTTATGGCACATACCTTCAGCTTTCTCCTGGAATGTTTGTTGAGCGTTCGTTCGTTACCGTAGGACTTGTGGAGACCTCTGAAGTTGGGTAACGAAGTCTCCACTTTATACTTCCCGACAACCCGTAATATGATTACCACAGCCAGATATTAACACTATAAACACTACTCTATGATTTTCAAGTAGTTTGGGATCCATACTCCAAATAAAAACACTGTGAAAGCAATGAAAATTATGAGCGCGTCTGACCGCCGCACTTGCGCTAGTTCGCTCTTGGTACTCTGTCATTTATTATTCATAAAACCCCTCACACTTTATATTTCTATTACTATATAACACCTATATATATCTACAGTCTTTATCCATAAGTTTCCTTCAGTAGTATTAGTTTATTGTCACTGTAGGGATTCAATTTCTTTCAGTAAAATACATAGCATTCACTTTCTCGTCCTGTATACTAGCATTGAGAGTGAAATGTCACTTTCATCTTCACTCTCATAACTCATAGTATTCAGACATGCTAGAGTAAAACTTTCACTTTCATTACTCCTAGGATATATATTTTCGTATTCTTATAATACTACTCATTTACATTTCTATTTACGTTCTCTATTTTATTTACGTTATTTACATTTCTATTTTATTTACACTGTGTTAGGCACTGTCACTTGAAGTAACTTATAAAACTATTTTCCATTGTTCACGTATATTTACATTCATTACTTTCACTTGCTGTTTACACATTATTTACACATTATTTACAATTCCACTTGCACTGTTTTACTCAATAGAAAGATCGTAGTCACTCTTTTATCAATTGTCAGCCCTTTACCTCTTTCCACACGAGGTTTAGTAGGGGGTAAAGGTCACAGGGCCCTTTGCATGGGGGTGAAAAAGGCCCTGAAGTCAGCAAGAGGAACAGACGCGTACCTCCTCTTCGGAAGATGAGAGAGAACTGATAAGGGAGGGCCGGCCCCGCTAGAGGCCTACTTAGGGGATATTCAGTACTACCAACGTAGCTCTTGAAACAGCTATGTATTTCACTGAAATGATTGGCTGGAAATCTAGACAATACATTATAAATTAAGTAGTTCCAGGTGAATGTAAATATCACTTAGGCTTCTCCCTTCCCTCCTTATATGTATATTTATTACGAAAATAGATTATATGGCATATTTCAAAGGAAAAAAAAAAGCGAAAATTAGCGAACGAGTGCACTTGAGGTGTTGTCAGGTGATAATTAGCCAATTCCAGGTGTATGGCACTCTCATTTACCTTATTTCTTTCTTGTATATATTGTTTGGTATAGGAATAGGGCATAGGGCTTATTTCAATGGATGAAATCAGTGAAAAATTCCAGGGAAGATTTACTTAGTGTAGCATGGCCGGGCAGGCGAGAGGATAGGGTAATGGACGGGGGGTAGGGAGGGGAGTCAAGAACGGGGAGAAATGGCTAAATTGTCAACAATGGATGGGAGTACAGATGAGATTAGGAGTGCTGACTAGTGTTGGACATTGGCAGTACTGATAGGTGATACAAGCCCCCACTTGGAAGCCTGGGTGAATTCAAAATAACACAGAATCACAAAAGCGACGCCCCGCGGTATGATCCCTTGCTCCCAAGAGTCACGAAAGTGACGCCCCGCGGTTAAGGGGTTAAGGGTCCGATTGGGAGGAGTGCATTCTGTTGCCCATGCACTTGAAGATGGAGAACCACAGGGCAGTATCCTTAGTGTTACTCTCTTTGCTGCAGCCATCAACAGCATAATCTTCCTGATGCTGTACATGACTTGCTATATGTAGAAGACCTATCAGTTCCATCACTGTATCTAGTATGTCTTTGATGCAGAGGAAGTTACAGCTGGTTTTTTACAGATTTTCTGTGTGAGCCGAGTATCTTGGTTTCAGTTTTTCTTTTAACAGAGACTGTGGCTTTGAATTTTTGTTGACTTCGGGGTGTCCACCCAGACTCTGACTTGTATCTCTATAGTTGGAGAATACCCTGCGTGGAAGAGACTCAGTTTCTGGGTTCCTCATATTCGTTTTGTTAAAGCAGCTTGTATTAATCCCTTAACCACAGGGCATCACTTTCTTGACGCTCGAGTGCAATGGATCATACCACGGGGCATCACTTTTGTGATTCTGTGTTATTTTGAATTCGCCTGGGCTTTGAAGTGGTGACTTGTATCATCTGTCAGTACTGCCAGTGTCCAACAATAGTCAGTGCTGCTAATGTCATCTGTACTCCCATCCATTGTTGACTAACCATTTTTCCCCATTCTTGACTCTCCTACCTACCTCACCTCCATTACCCTCTACTCCCACCTGCTCAGCCACGCCGTGCTATGCAAATCTTGCCCAGATTTTTCCACTGACTTCCTCCATTGAAATGAGCCCTATGCCCTATTCTTATAGAAAATAATATATATATAAAAGAAAAAAGGTAATTGATAGTGCCATACACCTGGAATTGGCTAATTATCACCTGTCAACACCCCACGTGCACTCATTCGCTAATTTTCCCTGCTTATTTCCCCTTGAAATATGCCGTATGACCTACTCTTGTAATAAAAATTTATATAACAAAGGAAGGGAGAAGCCTAAGTGATATTTACATTCACCTGGAACTACCTAATTTATTATGTATTGTATAGATTTCCTGCCAATCATTTCATAGCATCTAAATTAGCAGCTGTCACCACACTGACATTGTCAACCCTTGGCTGCCCATATACTTCACGTCATTTGGTTTTCTGTCATCTTTCGAGGTGAAACCATGTCAGATTCGCACCCCTCCATTTCCGCTGCTTTAGAGCCCATTGCAAAGGACCCTGTGACCTCTACCCCTACTAAACCTCATGTGGAAAGGGGTAAAGGACTAAGTGACTCTGCTGTTCAACGTGAACTGGCTGATTCACAGATGATAATGATGGACAGTGACTGCGATCTTTCTGGTGAATCGTGTGATGAGCCTGTGGAGGAAACAGTGACAGAAACTCCAAGTACGAGTGCTTCAGTGTCCTGAGTTCATCCTGGCTCCAAGGGAAAGGAGCCCTTAGTGCAGCAAGGGAAGGAATTTGGGAAGGGAGTGAAGAGGAGGCGGCTTAGCCCCTGAACAATGGTCCCATGTGACCAGCCCATCATGCACCTTCCCACTCTCCCAGCCCCACTTCACTAATATCTTCCACCTCTTCAGTGTAAATTTCTCCTGAGTCATCGTCGTCGGAGCCTCCACCAGCACCTACAGTGAAGGCAGGCCATAGGGGATGAGGTAAATCTCTTACTTGTCATAAAAGTAGAGTTGTTTCTAGAGTAAAGGCTGCTAGTGGTACATGGCAACCTAGGGTCAGTCGGAGTAGCCACCCTCATCCACCCTCACCCAGCCTACACCGCTACGAGAGGGAACCCTGGATGCCTTCGTGTGGACGGAAGGTTCCGATTTCGTCCCAGAACAACTCCATTTTGACGAGAGTTCCTCAGGGATACAGCCTGCCTTCACTCTTGATGAGGATGCTGAGTGTGTGGACTACCTTTTGGCCTTCCTTGATGATGACGTAATGCACCACATAATTATGTGATGAGACCAACAGGTACGAGTCACACCATGCTGCAAGTGGTGCAGGTACAGCAAAAATGCAACATTGGACCGTGCTTGGAGTGCAGGAACTGTGTTTGTTCTTCGCCCTCAAGCCCCTCATGCCTAATTCACAGAAGCATGAGTTGGAAGATTACTGGTCCATGGACCCTTTCTTACCCTCACCACCTTCAATAAGTACAGGGCCAGAGATCGGTTCCGTAACATCATGGGAAACCTGCACTTCACCAACAACGATGTACCTTCCTAGACTGACCCACTCAGGATGATCCGGGAGATTCTGAACAGAATGAAGGATAAATTTATGTCATTCTTCCACCCATTTCAGAAGGTTGTCATAGATAAATCCTTGGTTCTCTTCAGAAGACGTCTGAGGTTTGTACAGTACATTCCAAGAGAATGACAACGGTTTGGAATAAAGTTCTTTATACTGTGCGACTGTAAGATGGGGTACATCCTTGACTTCGTCATCTATTAAGCCAGCACTGTCGATCTGGACAAAACACATCCCCTTGGCTTCTCAGGCTGTGTAGTGAAAATGCTGCTTGAAAGGTATTTTGGTGAGAATCATGTGCTGTATACTGACAACTACTATACAGCACCGAAACTTGCTAAATACCTTTCAGAGCACGGCATAGGCTCCTGCAGCACTGTCAAGAGCAATCGTGCCCACTTCCCCAAATTCCCCGAGGCAGGAACTTCACAGCGGGGAGACGTGCACCCACGCAAGTCTGAGAAGATGCTGGCAATACGGTGGCATGATAAGAGGGTCGTGCACATACTTACCACCATACACAAGGGGGAACTGAAAGACAGTGGGAAGGTCGACCGGAGGACAGGCGAACCTGTGTTGAAACCTGATCCTGTCATCGACTATAATATCAACATGAGGTTGGTGGACAAGTCCGACATGATGATTGGAGAGATCGACTGCCTCAGGATGAATACTAGGTGGTACAGGAAAGTGTTTCTGCATCTCATTGACATGACGATGCTGAACGCCTTCATCCCATACAAGATGAAGGTAAAGCCACCCAAGTCCTTCTCCCTGAAGTTGTTCGACAGGACCTGTGTTCAGCAGCTGCTTGATAGATATGGTGGAGTGACAGCAGCAGCTCCAAAGCGCCATGCCATAAGACTTCCCAGTAGACTTGAGCAAAGAGCGTACATGGATCGGCACAGACTGGTGCAAATGCCTGCCACTATGAAGAGGAAGGCTGGGATCCGCAGGTGTCAGGTGTGTGCACATACTACCTGATGCACACCTGAGCACAAATGCACCTCTTGGCAGTGCGCTGAGTGTCAGGTTCCCCTATGTGTATCCTGCTTCTTTGATTACCACAGCCTGAAACATTTCTAAAACAGTGCAAGTGGGAATGTAAATAATGTGTAAATAATGTGTAAATAGCAAGTGAAAACAATGGATGTAAATATAATTGAACATTGGAAAATAGTTTTATAAGTTACTGCAAGTGACAGTGCATAACATAGTGTAAATAAAATAGAAATGTAAATAATGTAAATAAAATAGAAAATCCAAATAGAAATGTAAATAATTAGTAATATAAGAATATGAGTATAAATACTTGGATTAATGACAGTGAAAATGAAAGCTTCGCTCTCAATGCTAGTTTACTGAATGAGAAAGTGAATGCCTGGAGTGAAAATAAACTACTATTACTGAAGGAAATTTATGGATAAATACTGTAGATATAAATAAGTGTAATAAAAAAATAGGAACATAAAGTGTAAGTGTGTTTATGAATAATAAATGATAGAATACCAGCGGGGAATGAGTGTGGGTGGAAAGCTCGTATGAGCTCATAATTTACATTGCTTTCACAGTGTTATTTTTTGGGAGTATGGATTCCAAACTACTTGAAATTCATAGAATAGTGTTTCTAGTGATAATATCAGACAGTGGTAATTATATTACGGAGTGTCGGGAAGTGTAAAGTGGAGACTTCGTTACCCAAATTCAGAAGTCTCCACAAGTCCTATGGTAGTAGGCGAAGGCTCAACAAACAACCCAGGAGAAAGTTGAAGGTATGGGCCATAAGCATAAATAATTATAATGTTCTAGGACTAATAACTGATTTTTGGCAAATATTTTTAAAAAGTCAGTCGGAGCTCGATTATCCCCGTGGGATGTGGACGGACTGCTTTTGACATCCCCGCGGTTAAGGGGATAAAGCAATGACTCTTCTGAGGGTTTTGGCTAATTACTCTTGGGTTGCTGACCATCAGACCCTACTCCTCATGAAAAGGTCCCTTATTCTTCCTACACTTGAATATGGGTATGATATCTACTCCTCTGCAACAGATGCCTGTCTCTAGATGTTAGATTCATTGCATCATGCAGGCGTATGTCTGGCATCTCGGGCATTCAGGTCATCCCCGATTTCAACTTTGTAGGTGGTTGCTGATGATCTCCCTTTGGATTTAGCCACCGGTTGTTGATGATGAGGTGTTGGTATTATCTTCACCACCTTCTGGACTCAGTTCCTAGTGCCATGGTCCCAGGATTCCTGATCCTTTGTTTACGACACTCTTCCTAGTGTTCCGAAGCCCTGTGATGACAGGGTCTGGTCGGTTATATTAGCCTTCTTTGTTCGAAGACTGGCAGTTTGTCCACATTGGATCCTGAGGGTGAGTTTTTGGCTAATCCCTCGTTTGACATGTTATAGATCCATTGTTGGTAAAATGAGCTCACTTTATTCTCACGTGTACCTCTCTCGCTTTTTAGAACATGCCTCAGCTCATGAAGGCTCTGTCCCTGTCTATACTGACAGATCCAAGACTGATACTGGAGTAGGTTTTGGTGTCATCTTCTCTTCATTCAGTCGGGGATGTAGTCTACCTGGTAGTGTTTCAGTCTATGTGGCAGAACTGACAGCAATTTTATATTCTCTCCAAATAATTTTTATTCTCCTTAATCTGTTTTTTAATTCTAATTGACTACCACAGTGTTGTGTCTGCACTGGAGTCTTTTAATTCATCCCATCCACTGGTTTTGTTAATTTTAGTTTTTTTTTTCCTCCTTGGCCGTCGTGGCCATCATGTGGACCTCCGTTCGGCTCATGCGCATGTTGGTGTGGAGGGCAATGAGAGGGCAGATATATTAGCAAAAGCTGCGTCTTCTCAGCGTACCCCTACCAACTACCAGCTTTCTGCTTCCAATATGACACCTTCCTTGAAGTTCCCGGCTTGTACTTGTTGGCACAGACATTGAGGATTGTGTTGCTGGTAACAAATTAAAAGAAATTTTCAGACAGTGGTTGTTCCGAGGGTTGTTCTCTCCATGTCTTGGCCATTTGAGGTAGCTCTTGCCCAGCTTTCCACTGGGCACTCACTCCTTACGCATGGGTTCCTGATGTGTGGTGGGACTCAGCTGTATTGTGATGGATGTCTTGCCCCCGTTACTCTCTGTAATTTGCTGGTCGAGTGTCCAAGTCAGGAGGACCTGTTTCCATAGGCATAAGGGGCAGAAGGTGACTACTGTCTGTTCTCGATGCTTAGAGGTGCCTACAGCAATTTCACCAATGTTTTTAGTTTTCTTCAGGAGGTGGGCTTCCTATCACTTTTATAGGTAAATGATATTTAATAAACTATTATGTTGTCATTTAAATTATTTTATTTCTACAAGAGAATATTAACAATGAGCATGTAATTTCTTATTTTGCGAGGGGGCGTCTTTTATCTTGTTGCCCGGCAGCATATGACCCTGGTAGTTGTACCGCCAGCTTTCTCTTATATATAATAATCAATCAATCATTATTTATTGGGCGATAAATCCTTCATATTGACGAGGCCCTTTTTTTTTTTTTTGTGCCGTATATATTGCATATCTCAGTGACAGTAAAACAGTACTATGGTTCTGTGGTCTTTCTATGGCACTGCTTCAAAACTAGCAACATAGTATTATATTAGTCTATCGTTACAACTCGGCAGTAAAGATGGAAAGAGGAAGTGAAAGTGACAGGAGTATACTTATTATTGTTGTTACTCTTTCAGTCCGAGGCCCATCCCTGGGAGGGGTCCTCATATGAGCTTGCTATCGACTCTGTCGTAGTTTATATTATTCACAGGAAGGTTGAGCAAACAAGTGTGCAGAATGTTTTCAAGTCTCAAATTAATCGTGCAAAAAAATAATTCTTAGTTGCTTTAGGAAAAATTACCGAAAGTCGTAACTGTTTCTTCTGGAAGCGCACGGAAAGGAACAGTCATAGTCTTGCCATCTCTCTCATTCTTCCTGGAAAAGTAATCAAATATATGACTTCAAATCGATTATGAATGTGTTCGAGTATCCCACCTCTGGTCCTGAACTAAGTGTGGAATACAAGAAACGATCATATATTGTAATACGCCTATTACTCTAACTTTGCCTGACACTTCTAATCTTGAGTACTGAGTTCTAACGCTAGATTAACCCTCGAATAGGATGCAAGTCACAAAAAAAAATGATGGGGCCTATTTATGAGCCGAAATATTGTCTTATTCTGCAAACTGAGCTATGAGGTATCAGCTATGTAAGGATGGAAATTTAGACAAAGATTAGGACTATAGACTCCATGCATAAGTAATGGGTTTTCACATAGACTTCCTTTGCAGAGGGTTCAACCATTATGGAATTGCAAGAAAAGCTGGAGAGAGAGAGAGAGAGAGAGAGAGAGAGAGAGAGAGAGAGAGAGAGAGAACTGTTTTCCAGCATGTCAAATTGCACAATAGCTGTCCTGAAAGCAATGGGTAGCAAAACCATTAGTAATGAACAAGTATAGTAATTCAGAATGTAAATATTTCTGTACCGTTCCATCAATAATATGTTGCTTGGTCTAGTGAACAGGTCTGTAATATTTATGTTCTGATGAGATTTTTTTTCTTTTTTACACTGAGTGTGTACATTTATAATAATTGAGTCGGTAGAGAGATGGTCTAATCTTCCAGTGGAAACAGTACTATACTTCCCAGTTGGGACGGTATTTGAATTTCGATAAGTTGAGGAAGGGTCATCTTCCCGTGGTGGCTGGGCCTAAAGCATGGCTGGGAATACCACCTACTCTGGAGGCGTGGCGTGCCTTCATAGGGTTCGGCATTTCTCTGCCTCATGGACCAAGCATTCCCCTTGCATCACTGGTAAAGAAGGCCGGCTGGTGATGTTCCTCGTCACTGCACATCTTCCATCTCTGGCAGGGCTTTTGCATCCCCACGTGTTTGTCGTGTGTGGTGTCCCAAAAAGCTAGAAAACAGTCCTGGGGGTTAAGCAATGGTGCACAATGTCCTCTGCATCTGGCAACACGGATCTTTACTCCCCTACTTTACCTAGATGGGTGGCCCAGTTGGGCCCAACCGGGTCAATCGGCTGGTCACTTGTTGGCTAGGGTCAAATAGGCAATGGGGAGCTTGGTGGCTCCTATCGTCCTGGGGTCACCTTTGTCTAGGAGGCGGTCACTTTGGATAGGTGAGATTCTGGGGTCAGGCCCAGATGAAACGGTGTCCGCGTCATACACGAAATATCTAGTGCTGAAATCCTATGTTGATGGATCAGTGTATGATAGTGATGTTTTTTATATACACTGTGCCATAGTTTCTGCTTGTGGCAGAGAACCGAAAATATGTTCTCAGGGGGATAGAAGCATCCTTGTTGATGTGTCCTTCCCAAAAGAGAGTTCCCAGTTATTGGCTCTGACCTATATTTCTGGTGCCAATGTTACCTATTTTCCTCATGCTACCTTTAACCGATAAAAGGGAGTCATTTTTTCCCATGACCCATTCTGATACTCAGAGGTGCAGATGTCGGAAGAACTGCAGTTGTCTGATGTGGTGAATGTTGAGTGCCAAATGGTGTCTGGATGCCAAGTCCGATCTTGTTCCTGACATTTAACAAGTTAACTTTGCCTGCTTCTGTGAAACTAACTTGGCTGTCACTCCCAGTGAAGTTTTAACTGCCAGTGCCAAAGCGGTGATTCCACTGTCAGGGTTATAGCCATGTTAGCCACTTTCCTACCACACACAGACTGGCCTTCCTGGTGTATGTGTCTCGTGGCGAACAAAGCCATACCGATAACTGTCCAGGACCCCTTAATTGTAATCATTTTGACGGTCCTCATGTTTTATCTTCTAGAAACTGTCCTCATTGCTGCCTGAGGAAAGAGATTTTCTCCATTTGTACACATTAGACGGTTTCATTTCCTGAAGCAAAAAGGAAAGCTTAGACATGTTTCTTCCAGCCTAGGGTTACTTAAGCTGCTGTCCTTTCTAGAGTGCCTATGCACCGCCCTGTGTCTCAGAAGCTGCCTCGACCCATTCTATTGCCCATTTCTCCATCTGATGACTTGCCAGATGCTGTCACAGAGATTAGTACTGCGCGTAAGACTGGTGTTCGCCAACCCTCTACTCAGACTGTTTCTGCTTCCACTTCGGTGGCTGAAGGTTTACTCACTTTCGTGGTGGTGGTGGATGTCCACGATGACATGCCTCTTTGTCCTGTCTTGTCCAGCATGCTCAAAGTTCCATCTGACCCAGGAAAATGAAACCGTGTTTCCTAAGAGTTTTATGAGCCTGAAGATCATCCACCATAGGTCTCTGCTGTGGTACCTTGTGTCAACCTGTCCGCTGTTCCTTCTGCCCTGGAGGCTATGGGGCCTAGCCAAGTGGAGGTTGAAGTTGGTGGTTCGTCTGTAGTCCACTCCCCACGAGGGGATGGTGTAGCAAAAGCAGTTGTTGCATCGGTTCTATCGAATACCGTATCATCTTCACAGGCTTATACTGCTGTGGACTCAGATTCAACTTCTGGGGCTTCTGTTGGGGGCACTGGCCGTCTTTCATCACCCAGGGTGGCCTCCAAGCCTTCTTCCAAGCAAACTCGTGTTCCAGCTCAGAGGAGGGGTATTGTAAAACTTGCTTCTTTTTCTTCTTCGTCCTCACGTTTGTCGTCGGATGTTCGGCATAGGGTGCTTGTTTCTGGCGCTGAGCAGTCTCTTCCTAACGGGCTTGCTAAGCATCAGTCAAAACTGTCAGGAGTTGTACAGTTGCACGCCTTAACCTGATCCACCCTACACTATGAGTTCTATCATTTAGTGGAATTGCTGAGGTTTAAGTGCAAGCTAAGAGGAATTGTGTCATCTTAGTGCACAATTTTCTCCTATATCCATGTGTATCGAAAAGGCCATGGTTGGTGATGATGTTCCTTTCAGTCCTTTTGGCTACCATGCCTTTTATTCAAATCCTGCGCCAGGCCAAGGTCGTCATGGAGGTGCTACTATCTTCCTTCACCATGATGTTCCATTCACTCATCTGGGCATTTCCACTCCCTTTCAGGCTGTTGCTGTCAAGATGTTTTTAATCTGTCAGTATACAGTTTGTAGTCCTTATCTTCCTCCAAGTGCTATACAGTAGAAAGGGCGGATCAGGAGGACCTAGTTCATGGCCTTTCTTCTCCCTTTCTATTACTAGGAAATGAATGGTCATCATCCACGGTGGGGTGACACTGAGGCCAATGCTTGGGATGTTATGTTGGTTTCCTTAGTGGAAGAGGATAAGTTGGCTGTTTTAACCTACAAATTGATAACTTATTTCGATAGCCAGACTGGAATTTTTACAGCTGTTAATCGGAATATGCTCCACAGGCAGGCTTGGATGAGGAAGAGAAGGATAGATTCTGAGATGACTTAATACGTGTAGTAGGTGGTATGGGGGATAACGAGATCGTGGTTTTGGGAGGGGACTTAAATGGTCACGTAGGTGAAGCAGCTCAAGGATATGGAGTACATGGGGAATGTGCATATGGTACAAGAAATGAGGAAGGGGAAAGGATACTCGAGTTTGGGGAGGCAATGAACATGATTCTGTGCAATGCACATTTTAGGAAACGAGAGAGTAGGCTGATTACATAAGAGTCTGATGGAAGTTGGAGTCAGATTATTTCCTGGTCAGAAGGGCTGATAGGAGGTTACTGAGAGATGTTAAAGTTACAGGAAGTGAGGAGTGCATGCAGCAGCACAAATTATTGATATGCGACATGGTTCTTAAAGAGTGGGTAATGAAAAAGAGAACTTATGTACACTTACGCCAAAATGTATCGGTGCACACTTGCTGCAAAGCAATTTGAGACACAGACAATGGCTACTAGGAACTGAACAACGATTTTTTCCCCCACGCTGCTGGGAGACGGGAGTCCTGGAGGTTGAGCGATGCTGCATGATGCACCCTGCAGCTGGCAATACACCTCTTTGGTCCCTTATTCTGGCTAGACGGGTGGCCTGGTTGGGCCCGACCAGGTCAATCGGCTGGTCACTGGCTAGCCATCCAGGCTAGTCACCTAGTGGCTTTAGGGTCAAGCTGGCACTGGGGGACCTGGTGGCTCCTATCGTCCTGGAGTCACCGTTGTCAGGGTCCCTTGGTGGTTACCTGCGTATACTTTCCCACTACCTCTGGGGTCGCCAGTGGTGCTTTCCCTGGCATATGGCCTCCCCTTGTTGGGCTCCATGGTGGGTGGAGGGGTGGGGGAATGAAGGTGTTTTTTTTTTAATATGGCATCTTCTAACATTTTTGCAGCTGACGACCCTGGTTCCGTCCCTGACCATCCTTTACAGTCTCCCTCCTGTGTGCCTCCTGTGCCTCTGGCTGGTGAGGCCCATATTGCCACCCTGGAACCATACCTGCCTGGTTCGTGGTTTACGGTCAGTGGCCACTACAAAGTAGAGCCGGCAACAGACAATAACATATTGTGGACATGCCTGTGAGGTCCTGCCGGGTGTCTTTGAGAGGGTTGATTTCGCAAGGTACTACACCATTCGTACTTTGGATGGTCAGCCTATTGGGAATTTGGACATTTTTACTGTTCATCGGCGCATTACGTCAATCTGTGGGAGAGAGCCGAAGATTTCACCTCAGGGGGATGGTAGCCTACTAGTGGAGGTTACATCCCCTGAAGAGGGTTCCCGGCTGGCTGCCCAGTGTAAGGACCCGGATGTGCTGTTTACTTGTGTTCCTCATGCTTTTTTCAATCATAGTCGAGGTGTTGTTTTCTCCAAAGACTTACTTCGTTACAGTGAAGAGAAGCTGCTTGAAGAACTCCAGGTCCACAGGGTTGTTAAAGTGGAGAGGTTTCGGAAGAAGGTTGATGGTGTACTTACCCCAACTCCATCCTTGTTGCTGACGTTTGACTGTACTGTTCTCCCTTCATCCATCAAGGTGGCTTGGTTGTCCCTTAGGGTCAAACCCTTTATACCAAACCCACGACGCTGCTACCACTGTCAGATGTACGGGCATGTTGGGCGAGTCTGTCGTCGTTTGCAACAGGGCCTCCCAGTCGTGTGTGTCAGTTGTGGAGAATCCACTCATGCAGGACAGGACTGTCCTGGACCTGTTTGTTGTTTGCACTGTGGCGAGGCACATCCTGCTTCATCTAAAGACTGTGCCCGGTTTTGCTTGGAGAAGGAGATCCTCCTCATCCGAAATCGTGATAAAATAAGCTTTTCTGAGGCCAGGAGTAGAGCCATGTCATCTGTTTTCCGTAACGGAGTGTCTTATGCGTCAGTTTTGTCCGGTCATAGCCGTTCTCATCGTCCTGTCCAGCAGCAGACTCGAGTTCCTCCTGTTGTGTCAGCTGCTATGCCTTCATCTGTTGATCCCATGCCAGTGCAACAATCTCCCGCACTTGAGACGGTTGCCGCTACAGTTCAAGACTCGACCTCTACATCTATGGTATCCCCTGTTAGTCATGGTGCACATTCTTCATTTGTTAAACGTCATCGTGGTTCCTCAGAGTCTTTGAGTCTTGAAGATCCTCCAAGCAAGGTGTTGGTCGTGGAGTCCACACCCTCTGTAGTTACTCCATCTGTGCAACAGCCCTCGGACCCTGCTTCTGGGTCTTCGGGGGCTTCTGGGGTGTCAGGTCAGTCTGGCACCTCTTCCTCCGGGGTATTGGATGTTCCTCCTCCAGTTACCTCGGAGGATCCTGTCCTGCCCCCTCCACATTTGGAGGCCAGGACCCCAACCCCTCCTGCTCGACCTCTTGGTTCACTGGGGGCCCCGGGCAGGGTTCGGAGTAGCACTTCCTCTCCTGCTGGGCAGCGACGGGTGTCTGTGAAGTCTCTCAACACTTTGCAGACCCCAGGCCCTCGTTCTAGCCATGCTGCTGCCCGTGACAAGGCCCTTCGTGGGCGTATCCGCATTCCCAAGAAGATTGTCTCCCAGGGTCGCTCAGTGGTTTCCACTAAGTGACCCTTTCTTTTGAGTATATAGTTCCTCCTCTTTAATATTTTTAGTATTTTTTTTTATGGTTTTCTGTTTGTCCCTCTCCCCTGCCCCTTTTTATTTCAATAGTTTTAATGGCTAATATTATTCAATGGAACTGCCGTGGTTTACAAGCCAAATGGCAGGAACTCCGTTGGCTTCTGGCTGAGTATTCACCTGTGTGTGTTTGCCTACAAGAGACAATGGTTGGTGATGCTGCGCCTCCCAGTCCACCTGGTTACCAGGTTTTTTATTCAGATCCTCTTCCTGGACAGGGTCATGGTGGGGGTGTGGCTATTCTAGTATGCAGTGACATACCTTTCACTGCTGTGAGTCTTAACACTCCACTGCAGGCTGTTGCTCTCCAGATTGCTGTTGCTCTCCTGTCGTTATACTGTGTGCTCTTTGTACCTCCCTCCTAGTGCCACTATTGAGAGGGTTGATCTTGAAAATCTTATTCATGCACTTCTCTCATCCTATTTCTTGCTGGCCGACATGAACAATCATCATCCCCTGTGGGGTGGCTCCACAGCTGATGCTAGAGGTACTATGTTAGCCTCCATTGTGGAGGATGTGGATCTGTACATTTTAAATTCTGGTGAAGTTACTTACTTCCACAGTCAAACGGGTATTTTTACTGCTATTGATTTGTCTCTGTGCTCTGCAGGGGTAGCCCTGAATTTTACATGGGCTGTGTTACCGGACTTACATGGCAGTGACCACTTCCCTATTTTATTAAAATCGACAAAGAGTGAGCCTCGGCGTCATCTTCCCCGCTGGTGCTTGGATAGGGCAGTCTGGCTGGTTTTTGAGGAGCTGTGTTCCCCGAGCCGATGTGTGGAGGATTTTGTCAGCACTGATGCTGCTGTTGAGTATTTCACAGACTTACTTCACTCAGCGGCACTGCAGAGTATTCTGAGAACAGCTGGTCACTTTCCTTGCCGTCCAGTTCCCTGGTGGACTGATGAGTGTGCTTCTGCTGTTCGGGCTAAACGTGCTGCTTTCTCCCGACTTCGTCGTCACCGAGGTGACCCTGGTCACTTAGCGGCATATAGGAGGGCCCGAACTCATGCCCAGCGGGTTATGAAGGAGGCTAGAAGGAAGTCTTGTGCGTCATTTGTTTCTTCAATTTCTTCACAGACTCCTCTCACGAAAGTGTGAAAACTGGTGAGGAAGATTTCAGTGAAATTTCCCGTTCCCTCTCCTCCTGTTTTATCTCATGCAGGTGTGGTGGTGGCTCATTCTTCGTCTGTTGCCGAGATATTTGCAGCTCAATTTGCTAATGTCTCTAGGAAGGACACCTCATCCCCGTCGGCACGCCGCCGACGGCACCTGAAATCTTTGGGCATTAGTTTTCCATCTACTGCGGAGGAGTCGTATAATGTTGCTTTTTCTGCTTCTGAACTTCAGACGGCATTGTCGCAGTGTCACGACTCGTCTCCAGGCTTGGATGATGTCCCATATGCCTTCTTACACCACTTGCCTGATGCAGCCCTTCATTTTCTGTTGTCACTGTATAACAGAATTTGGTGCACTGGTGGGTTTCCAGCCTCATGGGGTGTTGCTGTGGTTCTCCCCATCCCTAAGCCGGGTAAGGATCACTTGCAGGCCACTAATTATCGCCCTATCTCGCTGACATCTTGCCTTTGTAAGGTCCTCGAAAAAATGGTGAATAGTCGGCTCATGTGGTACTTAGAGAAGGGTGGTTACTTGTCTCCAGTCCAGTGTGGGTTTCGGAAGATGCGGTCGACCACAGATGCTCTCCTTTCTTTAGAATCTTCCATCTGCCAGGCTTTTGCAACTAACCAGCATCATATCACAGTGTTCTTTGATTTGTAGAACGCGTACGACACTTCCTGGCGTCATGGTATATTACAATCACTTTATGAGTTTGGTCTCCGTGGGCGACTCCCCACTTTCATCTGGGAGTTTTTATCTAATCGTATTATTCGGGTCCGAGTTGGGAGTGAGCTGTCTACTGCACGTCCCCTTGAGGATGGTGTGCCACAAGGGAGCATACTAAATGTTACCCTTTTTGCAGTGGCAATTAACAGCGTTATTTCTGTGCTCCCTGATGGTGTTCGTGGCTCTCTCTATGTTGACGATTTATCAATCTCTGTCACTGCCTCACGGATGTCAATGGCAGAAAGGAGGATGCAGATGGCTCTGAACCGTGTCTCTAGATGGGCTGATGACCGAGGTTTTCGATTTTCCTTCAAGAGGACCGTTGCCATGCATTTTTGCCGCATTCGTGGAGTCCACCCTGACCCAAACCCTTTTTTAGACGGGCGTTGTATTTCGTGTTTAAAGGAAACCCGGTTTTTAGGGCTGATTTTTGACAGCCGGTTCACTTGGGTCCCTCACTTGAGGTACATAAAAGGTGAGTGTCTCAGAGCATTGGGTCTCTTGAAAGTTTTAGTGCACACATACTGGGGAGCTGATCGCTAGACCCTCCTCCTCTTGCATCAGTCTGATTTTATCCAAACTTCATTATGGATGTGAAGTTTATTCTTCTGCCTCAGAAGCCCGGCTTCGTAGTTTAGATTCCTTACATCATGCTGGTGTTCGTCTCGCCACTGGGGCATTCCGATCTTTCACGATTTCGAGTTTGTTGGCTGATGCTGGTGTCCTTCCTCTAGACTTGCTCCACTCTTCCCTTTTGATGCGATGTTGGTATCACTTATCTCGTCTCCCAGACTCTGTGCCCTTTGTCAAGGTCTCTCAAGATTCTAGGTCACCTATTTTTGCCACTCGGCCATCCTTTCCAAAGCCCTTTGGTTTCAGAGTGCAGTCAATTATGTCTAGCTTCTCTGTTCCTTCTGTGTCGATCACTACCCACCGTGTCCCGAGGGTGGGCTACTGGCTTCTCCCCAGGGTGACATTTTGTCATTTCTTCTCATCCAGTAAGGCCTCCCTTCCTTCTCAGGTTTTATTTTCTCTGTTTTTAGAGCATGCCTCTTCTCATGGGGACTCCATACCAGTTTATACTGATGGATCTAAGTCTGATGCGGGTGTGGGCTTTGGTGTGGTGTTTCCCACCTTCTGTCGAGGAGGGAGCCTCCCTGTGACTGCTTCTGTTTTTACGGCTGAGGTGACTGCTATTTTATTTGCCCTTCAGATTCTCTTCACTCTCCCCCACACTGCTTTTATTGTTTTTAGTGACTCACGAAGTGCTCTTTCTGCAATGGAGTCTTTTAATCCCTCTCATCCTTTGGTTTTATCCATTTAGAGTGGCTTTTCCTTTTAGGGCGTCGTGGACGTCATGTAGATTTCTGTTGGGTTCCAGCTCATGTAGGAGTGGCAGGGAATGAACGAGCTGATCAGCTGGCCAAGGCGGCAGCGGCTCGTCCCCCTCTTGCACAGTCCCCTCTGTATCGTCTGCCTGCTGCAGATATGCGCTCCTTTATTGCCTTCAGAGTTTGGTGCTGTTGGCAGGAGCATTGGGATGCTGTAGGTGCCAATAAGTTGCGCTCAATTTGCCAGAAGGTGGGCTCATTCAGTTACCAGGGCTTCCCTCGTCAATGGGAGACTGCTTTGTGCCGCCTCCGCATTGGCCACACCCGTTTCTCTCATGGTTTTTTAATGGAGAGGGCTCATCCTCAATTCTGTGATGACTGTCTGGTTCCCTTGACTGTTTGGCACCTGTTGGTGGAGTGCCCTAGTCTTGAGGATTTGCGGCGTCGGTTCCTCTCTGACCACCAAACGGATGGTGGTGTGTATCATCTTTCCTCCATGCTTGGGGAGGATGCCTGTGTCTTGGGAGGGGCAACCCTCTTGTTTGTGAAGGAGGCAGGACTTTTTAAGGATATTTAGAATTTCTCCTTTTTGATTGTGTGGTTTATCCTCTGTTTTTTGTTTTTGCTTTTTACTTCTTTGTTATACGGCGGCATATGACCCTGGCAGTTGCGCCGCCATGATTATTAGGAAAAAAAAGAAAATTCCCCCACGCTGATAAACTTAATCAAGGATGCAATATATGGCTTGTTTATGACATTTTCTTGTCCGTATTGTTGTATGTATAGCAAAGTAGTTACAAATAAATCTTACCGAGACTTCATTAGCTATAATAGTCATTTCAGATATCATCATGCCTTACCTGTGCGATACTTTTTGGTGTGACTGTACCTAGGAGGAAAACATGGAAGTTGGAAAACCAAGCTGTAAGGGAAGCTTTCTATAGCGAGATGAGGAGAGTGGTGGCTGAACAGGAAGCCGTTGACAGAGGCGTTAATGAACAGTACAGGGCCCTCAAGAATAACCTCTTGAGAGTTACTGATGCAGTATGCAATTGGACAAGAGGCCCACCAAGACATAATGTAACTTGGTGATGGAATGAGGGTGTAGAAGCTGCAGTTAAGGATAAAAGAAGGCTTTTTCGGGAATAGAAGAAGGGTGATAATACAGAGAAATACTTGGTTGCCAAGGATAGGGCTAGAAGAGAGGTATACAGGGCAAAGTCTGAGTCACAGAGACTTTCACTTGATAACCTAAATCGTATGGAAAGGACAGATATGATATTTATGGTGGCAAATCAAGTGAAGAGGGAGAAGTGGAATATTATAGGTGAGCAGTGTGTAAAGAATGATGAAGGAAGGGTAGTGGTGAACAGTGGGGATATTAAAGATACATGAAAAGAGCATTAGACCGGTTCCTGAATGAGGAGTTTGACTGGAACAAGGAAGGTTAGGAGCCAGCAGATCCAGTGTTTGGCCCTTGGCCTTTTTGATTGACGCTGCTACTATGAGTGAAGCAATAGGCAGGATGCAGGTGGGGAAAGCAGCAGGTGCGTCTGGATTTACTGCTGAAATGTTAAAGGCCTTAGGAGATATAGGAGTGAAGTTAGTCACTAACCTGATAAATATGATTATGAGTATGTTGTTCCAGATGATTGGCATAAGTGTAATTGTAAATGTGTACAAGGGGAAGGGTGATGCCCTGGAAAGAGAAAATTATAGAGGCATAAAGCATTTATATCACATAATGAAGGTAACAGAGAGAGTTCTAGGATGTATGATTAGAGAAAGTCAATATTGATGAGATGCAGTTTGGGTTTATACCAGGCAAGGGGACCACCATGCCATATTCATTCTCCGATAGCTCCAGAAAAATATGTAGGAAAGAAGAGGGAAATGTACTTTGTTTTTGTTGATTTGGAAAAGGCCTCTGACAGAGTCCCTAGAGAGCTGGTGAAGTGGGCAATGAGAAAGCTTGGGATCGAGGAGTGACTGGTTAGGGTGGTTATGGCCATGTATATGGGTGCTCGCACTCAGGTAAGAATGAATGGAGATTTGAGTGATGAGTTTTCTGTGAATATTGGTGTGTATCATGGGTCAGTCTGAGACCCTTGTTGTTTATCATGGTACTTGAAGCCCTCTCACGTGACTTCAGAAATGGACTCCCATGGGAGATGTTGTATGCCGATGATTTGGTGTTGATTACAAAGAATGAAAGGGAGGTGAAGGAAAGACTTAGGAAGTGGAGAGATGATATGGGGCACAAGAGATTAAGAATTAATGCAGATAAAACAAAAGTGATGATATCCAATGCTAGTTGCGGTACTATCAAGGAAGAGGGGGAGTGGCCATGTGCAATCTATCACAAGGGGGTGCGAAGTAATTTCATCTTGTGCCGTGTATGTGATAAGTAGGTGCATAAGAAATGTAATGGTATTAGAGGTAGAATGCAAATAATGCTGATTTAATGTGTGCGGTGTGTCGGGGAGAGCCGATGAAGATTGTCAGGTGTGAAAGGATTGAACTTACTGGTGAGTCTCTTGAGTGTGTGGAAGAGTTTTATTATTTCGGAGATATATTATGTCCTGGAGGTGGGGCCGGAGCTAGCCCTGTTGTTAGGGTGAGGAGTGGTTGGAAGAAATTCCACGAGCTGTTGCCTCTCCTGGCATTGAAAGAGGTCTCCTTACGTGCTAAGGGACCTTTGTACGCAGCATGTGTTAGGTGTGTAATGCTGTATGGTAGTGAGACCTGGGGAGTAAAGGAAGAGGATATTCACAAGCTCAGATGTACAGAAATTACAATGATTAGGTGGATGTACAGTGCATTCCTGAGTACAAGGCCTAGGGGGGCTTGGCTTATGATGAAAGAGTTGAGAGGGAGGATAGTACTGGGGTGTACTGATCCTGTGATAAGGAACTGTAGTTGGAGGTGGTTTGGGCATGTAGAGGATAGGGGATGATAACTGGGTGCAGAAAGTGAGAAGCGTTAATATGAGGGATGGGGTTGTGAGGGTTAGACTAAAAAAGACCTGGGACAAGGTCATTAAGTGTGACCCCAGAGTTAAAAGACTGAACAAGGTGGCTGTCAGAGATCGAGGAACATGGAGAGCCGCCATTACAGGTAGGTGGTCAAGGCCTACGCATGCAAGCATGTTGGAGACTTCAAAAGTGAGAACGAAAAAGATTGATTTTCCTTGTTCTCAGCTAATTCTTTTTTAGATTTTAACTGGGATGTGTTGCCAGACCTGTATGGCCGTGACCATTTCTCATTACTTTTACCTGTTGCTGAAAGGGAACCTCACCCTCATTTTCCTCGCTGTTGTCTAGATAAGGCGGACTAGCCACTTTTCATGGAATTAAGTCCCATTTCCCTTTCTGTCAATGGGTGTGGCTATCTTACTCAGTCGGTGAAGTATCTTGCTGACGTGATGTGTTCAATGGCCCTGTTATCTATTCCATGAATGGGGGCTCAGTTTCCCAAATGCCTTGTTACTTGGTGGAACCCTGATTTCAGCTCCACAGTGAGACCAAAAAGAGCCAACTTCTCTCGACCTCGTCGCTACGGTGGGTATCCTCAGTATTTGGTGGCGTTTCAGAGGGCGCAAGCTCGTATTAGATGGGTTTTAAAGGTGGGCTGGACGTTCATCCTTGAAGGTTTTTGTTTCCTCTTTCAATTCTAGGATTTTTCTCATGCACATATAGAACAAGGTAAAGAGAATTTCAAGAAAATTTGCTATTCCCTCCTCTCGAGTTTTAGTTGCGGCAGGTGGAACTATGGCTGATCCTTTTGCTGTTGCAGAATACCCTCTTGATCATATTGGCAGTGTCTCACTGAAGGATACAGATACGCCTTTGGTTTGCCACTGCCAGTGCATAGAGTCTAGTGGGTTCAGTTTTGCCTCTTCTGAGGGAGAGTCTTATAATGTTCCCTTTTCTTTTAATGAACTCCTGGAGGCTCCATCGCAATGCCATGAGTCCTCTCTTGGCTGTGATGATATTCCTTATGCCTTTTTACGTCACCTGTCTGATGAGTCCCTTTCGTTTTTGCTGACATGGTTTAATAAGATCTTCAGCACTGGTGAGTTTCCTCCTGGTTGAGGTGTTGCTGTAGTTATCCTCATTCCCCAGGCCAGGTAAGGACCACCAACAGTCCTTAGAAAATTCTGTCTGTAAGGCTTTCTTCAGTAACCAACGCCAGGTCAAGGTCTTCTTTGATATGCAGAAGGCATAGAACACTCTGGCGTCATGGCATTTTACTTTCTCTTCGTGAGTTTGGTCTTCGTGGGTGCTTACCTATTTTTATTCAGCAGTTTTTACCTAACGTCATATTTAAGGCTCTGAGTGGGAGGAGTGCCTTCCAATCCCCTTGCAGCTGATGAAGGGTGCCACAGAGGAATATCATTAGTGTTACTCTCTTTGCTGTGGCCATCAGCAGTTTAATCAGTGTACTTCCTGATGGTGTTCGTGGTTCACTGTACGTAGATGACCTTTCAGTTTCCATCACTACATCTAGAATGTCACTCATAGAGAGGGAGTTACAGCTGGCTCTTAAAAGAGTTACTGTGTCGGCCGAGTCTCTTGGATTCTGTTTTTCCCTAACAAAGAGTAGCTATGCATTTTTGATGTCTTTGGCTGGTTCACCCAGACCCTGACTTGTATCTCTATGGTCGGGGAATATCCTGCGTGGAAGAGACTCGGTTTCTAAGTCTTCCACGAGTATTTGAGAGGCAACTAACTTTGGTTCATAACATTCGTTTCATATTTGTTCTGTTATGGCAGCTTTAAGTCTTCTGAGGGTTTTGGCTCATACTTGCTGAGGTGCTCACAATCAGACCATCCTCCTCTTGTGTAGGTTACTTATCCTTCCTAAACATAAATGTGGGTGTGAGATCTACTCCTTTGCAACAGATACCCATCTTAGGTTGTCATACTCAGTGCATCATACTGGTGTACGTCTTGCAACTGGGGAATTTAGGTCATCCCCAATTCCGAGTTGTTGGTGGATGCTGATGCCCCCTCCCCTTTGGATTTACGTCGCCAGTTGTTGATGATGTGTTGATACCGTTTCACTGCATTCGGGAGTCAGTTCCTTGTTCCATGGTCTCCCGGGAATCCCGATCCTCTGTTTATGACACTTGTCCTAGTTCCCTTTGTTGACAGCGTCCGGTTTGTTATGTTAGCCCTTTCTCTGCCAAGACTGGCAGTTTATCCACATTGGATCCCGAGGGTGGGTTTTCAGCTACTCCCTCGTGTGACATGTTGGTCTGTCGTTGGTAAAAAGAGATCACATACCTCCCACGTGCCTCTTTCTCTCTTTTTAGAACATGCTCAGTTCAGAATGGCTGTCTCTTTCTATACTAATGGATCTAAGACTGATACTGGAGTAGCCTTTTGTGTCATCTTCCCTTCTCTCAACCTGGGCGATAGCCATCCTGGTATTGCTGCAGTATAAACTGCGAAACTGGCTACAGTTTTATAATTATGATCTCCAAATCACATTTACCCTCCCCCAATCTGTTTTTGTGATTTTTAGTGACTCCTGCAGTTCTCTGTCTGGACTGGAGCCTTATAATTTATCCCACTCACTGTTTTTTTCAGTTTCAGAGAGGCTTATTCTTCTTGGCCATTGTGGCCGTCGTGCAGACTTCTTTGGGGTTCCCACACATACTGGTGTGAAGGGCAATGAGAGGTCGGATACTTTAGCTTAAGTTGCCTCATCTCGATGGTCCCCTACGAACTACCCGCTTCCGATATGACACTTTTCTTGAAGCATCCGATTTGTACTTGTTGGCCGAAATAGTGGGATGCTGTTGCTCATAATAAATAAAAGAATTTTTTCAGAGGGTCATTGTTCCGAGGATTCTCCCCTCCATGCCCCTGCGATTGGAGGTTGCTCTTGCCAGGCTTAACATTAGGCACTCACGGCTTATGCGTGGGTTCCTTACGTGTGGTGGGACTTAGCAGTATTGTGATGCTTGCATTTTTTCCTCTTACTATCTGTCACTTGCTGGTCGAGTGTCCAAGTCTAGGGAACCTAAGTCAGAGATTCCTCCATTGGCTTATGAGAGTTGATGGTGCCTGCTGTCAGTCCTCGATGCATAGAGATGCCTAAGGCGATTATACAGATGTGTTTAGTTTTCATCAGGATGCGGGCTTCCTACCACTTTGGTAGGTATTTGATATTTAATAAACTCTTCTGTTTTCATTTTAAGTATTTTATTTCTACAAAATAATATTCATTTATTGTGAGTATCCAAAAGAATTTAAAACTTTGCACCTTTTTCCCTGTTGTCAGATGGCATATGACCCTGGCAGTTGCGCCGCCAGTTTTGTATTGTATTTAAATAATCAATGAATCTACCAATACGTTAAAAAACGCCATTACAAATACTCCAGTCCTGTATGAGACCGTCCTAGCATGTAATCAATATTGACGGTGGTGTTGGCGCTGAAGCGAAGTGGATGTGCATGATTCATGGGAGGACTGCAGGGCCTCAGGGAACGGGCTGTTATGCCTACACCGAGACTCATGCATATAGAAAAAATACATACAAACATACATACATTCATACTTATTTACTTAATGATGAGAGTAGGAATGGTACAGTATATGAGAGAAGGGTGTGTGAATGAAAGAGGACAGGTTGATATGGAGGCGACTCATTTGTTACCATCAATTCCCGGAATTACAGTGTGTTAACATAGGTTCAGAGACAGAATTCATAATCAATATTTACTTTAAGTTCTACACTGTTTTGGTGGTTTTCCCTTTTTCACCAGCTTGTTTTTATCCTGTATATAACTGATTTGGTGTTGAAGGTTGTTAGAGAGGTGTATCTTTTACCTTCGAATATAAAGCTCATCCAACAAAACCAAAAGGAATCATAACATATTCATATGGCGCTAGTTCGCCTTGTACAACAACTGTCACCAACCCCTCACAAAAAACACTTCGTCCCCTTTACCTTAGGCAGGAACTGGTGAGGTTAGTATAATATATAAGGAAAGCCCCCCCCCCCAAAGGGGGAATCACACCAGCCACTAGCTGATACATATCTAGCGCATCTCAGAATACGCTCTTGATTTTGACCTACTTCCGCCAATTTCGAACCTGTAGGATATTTCCATCCTTGCTAAATACCTGTAAAATTTTGTGATATCTTGAGCGGTTGCGAAGTTATTGTGGTAGTAAACACACAGACCTTGACCTACATTCACCAATTTCGAACTCGCTGGAGAATTTTATCCCTACTACACACCTGTAAAGTTTTGTGATGATATCTTGAGCGGTTGCAAGGTATCGTGCTAACAGTCATACAGACACACAGGCAAACTGAAACAATACTCGTAGGAGACTTTCATCCATACTTCACATCTGTAAAATATTGTGCTGATTTCTTGAGCTATTGCGAAGTTATCGTGGTAACAGACACTCAGACGTTGACCTACCTATACTAATTTTTAACTCGTGATAAATTTTTTTCCCTATTACACACCTGTAAAATTTTTTAATAATATATTCAACGGTTGCGAAGTTATCGTACTAACAGACACACAAACACACAGACAGACAAACTTAATACAATACCAGCATTGCTATAGCAGCTGGCAAAAACGCGTTTCCGACAACCCGCTGCATCAAATCATCCCACACAGGATAAAAACAAGATGGTGAGAAGGTGGAAACCCACCGAAAAAGAGGGTCCCGTAAAGTAAATATTGACTGAATTCATTTTTACTCTACTTTGGCCTAAAACTGTCATCTCTCCATCTCCAGTGACTAGTTGTAACAATAAATTAAAGTTGGATTATGATGATATTCGCGATGAAGAGCTATGGAAAGGATGTACCAGACCTGTTTCTCTCTGCTACTAAACTACGAAATATGAGCTGAAGAAAGGAGGAATATCTGAATTAAGTTAAGGTAAAAGAAGTATAGCAACATCTGGAACTATAGTTATACTGTTGACTGTAATTATATTGGTGTGGTAATTACCTTAAAAATTGTCATTCGTGGGACGAAGCCAGTGAGAAGTATTTTGATATTAGGATCGTCAATGACATCACTGAGGGTCTGGTAAGGATGACTGATGTGTCTGACAGCCAGGAGGGACATGAGGTTACCAACGTAGCTTTGTGTTAACACCATCATCATCAGCATCCACACCCCTTGCACCACACGTTCCCACCAACACCATCCAGATGGTTCAGACACGTCTGTTTAGAACAAAAGCAACTAATATGTTACCATTATCTAATGCTGGCACATTAAAAAAAGGACAAGTTTCAATTAGGACATTCACATTACCTTCTTGGAGGAGGATGCGAATACAGTTGAATATGTTGGTCTCTTGTCTGGGTGGGTGGTTAGTGTGTGGGGGAAGGCAGGAAGGAAGGAGTAGCATGACAGTGATCACAGCCAGCAGTGCTGCCCCCACAGCCACCCACACTAGCGGCGACAGAGGCAGCAGGAAGCCCCATGGGTCCACCTCAGGGCGACCACGGGCAGCGAAAATTTTATTCTCCGTCATAAACACACCAGGACTGCAGTGCAAATACTTTTTCTTGTCGTCTGTGATGGCATGTGGCCCACCACTGATATCAGCCTCCTGAAACAGAGTAAAGTTATTAAAGAAAAGTGCAGGTACATGAACATACCAGTACAGACTTGTCCATTTGTAACGCTCCACTTCCACTCAGCGGAGTGATATCTCTTGTGTCGTGTTGATGGCCTTGTGAACGTTACCAGTATCTACTGTACATCATTTCCTACTCCAACTACCTCAACAGCGCCCAGATTAGCTGGCTGACTTGTTCCTGCAACACGTTAGTACTGCCACGCGAGTTTAGTAAGGCGCAGTTTACGGGTCACCTGGTATTTTTATTGAAATATTCAATTTTTTAAAATAAAATTGCAGTGTGTGAACAAAGATGAACTCCAAAAAATGATCATTAGTATGTACTCTGTATATCAGGAACTGAAACTAAAACATACCATTTTATTTTCTGCATAGTGTACTGTGTAAGCACTGAAATTTTTGCATATTGTGCTGACTGGTATAGAAAACACTTATTAACTGAGTATGTGTACGTTTGATGTAAAGTAAACTGAATATTTGGTTACAGTGATTGTGAAACAGTGTCTCTTTCATGTATGTATACTCGGTACCGAAAGGCCTGTCGCTTTTCCATGGGCTTTAATAGTCAGTCTGCTACCTGTACAGGAACTCACACTGATCACCTTATTTGGCCATACATCAGTGTCATCTGTGTCATTTGTTCCAGATTTAAGAGACAAATTCTCAAAGACCATAGGTAGAAAAACAGGCGAGATGACGAGGCTTTACATGGGGATGGTACTCTGATGTAAGTACATCAAGGAAACAGTTAGCTCAGTGTGACCTCAGTATACCCACTACCCATGCATAGTTGTTGGGAGAGTTACATGGACTCCCATGATAAATGTCTGTCTTTGAATAACCTGCAGACACACCAATCGAACAAGAAGGAACACCCAGAGAATGCAGGAGCTGGTGTATGGGCTAATTATATCAATTTGCCCTGTGATCTCAGCCTTGCAAAAATTACTCCCAGAATCCAATAACTTAATTTTTCCCTAATCCTTAACCCATCCACTAAATGTGGTTCATATCACAGCAAGATTGTTTGAGCTGACTTTTCCCAGCGACTTTCACTGACCTTTACCTTTGTTTTCAAAATACATCTCTTTGCCCTTGTGTTAACCTCATCCCATCCCCAAATTTTAGCGTACATCAGATGAAAACTGTATATTGAATTTGCCATGTGAACCTGACCTTAGAACAATTGCTCTAAAAAAGGGGGGGAGGGTTAATCCCTTGGGTGATCCTGAACTTATCCACCAAGTTTGATCCAAATCAGATAAAAATTTCTTTGATTATTTTGTTCACACACACACACACACACACACACACACACACACACACACACACACACATAAATCAAACTCAGCCTCTACCCTGTGGCATTAACCTTTGACTAATTATATTCGTAACTGAATCCCCCTGTTCTACTCTGCCCGTTAACCATTCCACCAAACTTGATTCGAATACGATTAATAACGTTTGAGTTGACCTTGACCTGTCACCATGGCATTTGACTTTTTCCCCTGACCTTGAACTTTGGTTGTTCTCAAACTGAATCCTTTTATTTTTGCTTTATCGTCAGTCCCTTAACAATGTTTGAAATCAGATAACTGTTAATTTGGCCTTGTCCTGTGACCGGCATTTAATTATTTATTCTTAAAACAATACTGTTACTCCTTGTCCAACTCTCAACCCTTCATGTGCATCTGGCTAAATTTAGATTAGAAGTGTTTGAGTTATTTTGTTAACATACTTATACACTGGCTGTACTTTAACCATATCTGGTGAACTTTAGCTTTGACATCTGAGGGCTGATCAAGCAAAACAAATTTTTATCTCAACCAGAGAAGGGTTAACATTAACGCAGTTACTAAAAAGGTCCCCATGAAACTTAATATTTTTGGATTCGTGGCCCTAGTTGAGACCAGGCAACTCACTTGTCACTTAAGCTGCGAAGACTTTTTTTTTTCCTACCCGTGACATTTCTGTTGTGTCGAATGCAGTTAGCGCTTTTATTTTTATCTATTTTAGCTCTCTGGTGAGGAGAGTATGTTTTCACCCATTTGTTTGTTTGTCTGTTAGCAGGATTACTCAAAAATTAAAATAGAGATTTGGACCAAATTTAGTTGATAGATAGCCCATGTCCCAAGGAACATTCGATTAACTTTTGGGACCGATCCAGATCGTTTTAGAGTCTGGATCCGGGAAACACGTTTGCGAAACCCTAATCAGTGATGAAAAAACCTAACCCATTATGAAGAATGGCTTGGAAATTATGTGGCCCTTGTTGGAGAGATGCCTTCCAGTGAGCGCCCCTCTAATTTTATCTATATTTTATTTTCTTCTTTATTATCTCCTCATTGACGTGTTTTCACCGAGTATACGACGACGTATGGCCCTTGCAGTTACCCATATTGATCAGTAGAGCAGTCAGTCAATCAGTCAAGATAAGTTGGAGGTGGTTCTCATCCAAAATTCGTTGGTGGAGTATACATTAAAGTGCAGTAGTGTTATTTGTCGTGAGAGCAATTTTGTCCTGGTGGCGTCAAGCCCCTCAAGGTCCTTGACCACCCAGTTTAATCAGTGCCTGAACAATAAAAATACTGTAGGAGCAAAAGTAAGAAAGACCCAGGGTTGATGAGATATACTTGAAAATGATAACATACAGTAATGAAGATGAACTGGTCTGTTTGCAGTAAAAGAGAAAAGAAAGACAAGAGAAAAAAAAAAGGTAAAAAAGAGTGCTAGGTGACCCAAGTATAAAGACTTGCTCCAGTGGAAGGGAAAACAAGCCGTTCCCATTACCTTACATAACAACAATACTGTTGAAAAAGTGTATATAATCCATTATAAAGTAAGTCTCGTAACTGTTGTTGGTAAGGTATTTGAGATTATAATGGCTCCAAGGTAGGCATGATGTCACTTACAATGATACTTGTAAAATAAGGAACTGAATGTTTAATGAATAACCAATGTATGATATTTATAGGTCTGGAAAAATGACAAGGTGAATAGGTAGTAACCCCAAAGTGTATTGACTGTTACTGAGTTGATGAAAACTACTAAATATTGGAAAGTTTTAATGTTGATTTCGATTGTTTGCATGTGGTGTGAAACAATGACAACCAGTCCCATACATCACGTACTTCGGGAGATGAAGGGTCCTGATGCAAGGTCACTGTACTGAAGAATTTTTATTTGTGAGTTACGAACCTCCATCTCTCGTGACATTGGGTATACTGTGCTTCATCTCATAGCAATTCTTGTAGGATATAAACAACAACATATTTTCACCTCAACATGCTTCTCGCAACTACTGTACTATTACCTCCATTCCTCTTCCACCCTTGCTTTAGCTTATAACATTATATTTGTTAGGGTAATTAAAACTAATGACTGATGAAAACAAAATGTTTAACAAACTGGACAGATATTGATGACCTAATACTACTTAACCTAGACTAATTACGAGCTATGAGACTCTGAACAGAAGTGGGAGAAACGGTACTTTTTAAGAGAAAATGTACCAACGGATTTTTACCATATATACTGGGTTATGTGTTGAAACGCTCACCTCCCTGAGTACCTGGCCTAACATTCCAGACCAGGAGCCATCCTTCGAGCGCGTGCCCCACTCCCTGTCGACTGGCCTCACATACGAGTACCTGAAGTTATTAGGATGGCCGATTGGTATGGCAGAGCTTTCTTAATTTAATGGGTTTAATAAGTCTAATGATGTTTCTTATGAACCGAGTGAGGGACAATTATTACATGTCATTAAATTTCTATGAAAGATGCAAGTCTTGTTTAAGAATACTTGCAGATGGGTGTTTGAGTGACTTGTTCCATGTCGGTGTTGGTGTGAGACAGGGGTTTGTGATATTGCAATGGATGTTCAGTATGGGATAGTGAAGGTTATCAGTCTAAGGAGGTATGACTGCAAAGTGTTAACAGCTAAACATATTCAGTCTTATTATTCGTTAGGAGTACTGAACACAGGAGGTGGTCCGACTGATATGGTCACGGGTTACATCGAGACCAGGGGACCACCAATTCACCAAGCCGCATTCAGGAGAGAGAGAGAGAGAGAGAGAGAGAGAGAGAGAGAGAGAGAGAGAGAGAGAGAGAGAGAGAGAGAGAGAGAGAGAGAGAGAGAGAGAGAGAGAGAGAGAGAATAGCCAGGTTCAGGAGCTGTATTAGTGCACGTCCACACCTGTGCTCAAATAAGTGTTGGCAACAAGTAAGCAACACAGTAACGAACAGCAGCGTCCAGATCATGTTGGCAACATCATGATGAAGTCTCAGCTGCCTCGTATGGACACACTTCTCCCATCACCTCTGCTGCCAGTGTTTGAAACTGCACTGAAACATGTTTGCATACATCTGTCCAAATACTGCTGCAAACATCTTCCCCAACATGTTGCCAGCTGTGTTGCCAAAATATGTTTGAGCACATGTGTGGACGCACCCTTACACAAGTAACCAAGAGCCCTAATGTTTTCCTTGGACATCCATCTACTGTTTTCTATCATATACAAGAAGAATGGCCGGCACTATCTAGGATGCACTACACTTGTGCCTTATGACTTAGCTACATAGAAACGGTGCCTGAGATGCACTGGTTTTCAGTCCTTGACTTTCAGTGAGGAGGATGACAACTTGTAAGTGAAGAACCCTTTCAGCTGAATGTATTCTAATTCATGAATAACTTATGACCCTAAGGCCGTGTTGCATTTCGTGGATTCTTTTGTCTCTGATCTCAAAGGGAAGGTGTGGCTCGTATATCTAGTCCAAGTGATATATTCATTTTTGCATACTGTCAAAAGATTCCAGATACCCTAAGCGACCGTAATAGTAGAAGTATTTTTTATGACAGACCTATCTTGTGGATGACCCATTAACTCGAATCCTCAAACTGTTCCCTCTCCTAGCCAGGGTTCGATCTCGCTTTTATTTGATTTATTTTTTTTTTAATGGTCAGCCTGACATTGCTCCACATATATCATCAAAAGAGGCTAAAGGGACAGACTTAAGATAAATGTTTTAAGATTTCTGTGTAGTTCATTCATTATCTTTATGTATCTTTTCCAGATACTGCAATGTTATATTTGTAAAGGGTATGGTACAGACTACAAAAAATAATAACGTATGGATGCCACGATTATCGTCAAAATTGTAAATGCTGTATATATTAATGGAAGTGTGGCTGTATCTGTAAAATTATTTTTCTTACTTTTTGAATAAAAAAAATATGAAACACGTACAAATCCATTACTAAATTCTTGAACTCATTGCATGTGAGTGGTGCCCATAATTAGGTTTTTCTTGTTGCTACCACATGATTTTAGTCAACTAGGAAAGGCCTCCGATGCCGAAGAAATTTTTTAAGGTTAGGTCTAACCCATGTAGTTCAAAATGCCTATCCTAAGCTGAATAAAATACTCAGGAGAGGGCAAGGATACATAACGATAACCTGTTGGTACAGATTCAGTGGGTTAAATTAGACTGGGAGTGCGACCTACGTGAAATTAATCCTTTCTGCCAGGAAGTCCACAACATTATGTATGGGTCCCGTAAAGGTGAGCCGCTTACCCCCCGGCGCTGTGGGATCATCCACCATCGCTGCTACTTGTGTGGGAAACTCTTCTTGTGATACCACCAGATGAGGCCGGTGAGGGAACCTAGGATGGAATGGTACCTTTAGCTTTCCCTGTTGGATTTTAGTGCTTCTCATTACATGGAGTTATGAAACAGACAAAATTCTTATGGGTCTTTTACACTGAGTTAGCCCAGATTGTCGATCGATTTCACCCGTACCTGATGTAGTCCAGTGGCAAGGTAAGACCACACTATGGCTCTACATCCTTTCCGTAGCATTTTTTCGTGACTAATGTAATACTTGAGTGCTAACCTGTTGGTACAACTCGGCAATGAAGATAGAACGATGGCAATTTTTGGCCAAGTTGAGAGCAAAAGGAGTAAAATCACACTACCTGTATCAACCCCTCTGTGGCCGTGGCTTCGGAAATTGACGAGCCTTCCCTGGCCGGCACCGGGACCATTTTTTAAAGTTTCGAAAATTGATTTTTATTTTCTTTACCAAAGTGAAGAGAATCATCTGGCGCACCTCGCAATCCTCTGATTCGTAATGAATGGCAGAAAACATTTCAGAATAACCTTATACATGCCGTTCAATACTAAGCAAGGGCACAACAAATGATTGCACTAAGAAACATCCATCTACTCACAAAAAATTAGAAAAACAAGGTTGCTCATATGGTTTGAAATGACTAGACATGTAATATGAACAATATCAGTACATAATATGGGAGGTTAAAAAAATCATTATGATTTTTTCACACTTTTTGATGTTTATTGTATTACTGCAAGTGCTGAGTTAGTTTTGTAGTCTGGGTGGTGTAATGTGTATTTAAAAAGAGGCAAGAGATGCTATTTTTAAACTCTAACCAGATAAAGGTGCTCCTTTGTGTGTATAGACTGAACAGTAGCAGCCAAAATTCGACGTGACACTAGGGGATTAGTGTGAAGGGAAGATTTAACATCCACCGATTCACCACGAGAGCACCTCATATGTTGCTGAAATGATTGTGCAAAACAAGAGATATGTAAAATGATCAAATTCAGTACTTAATATGAGAACTTGCAAATAAAAGCAGCATAAGTATGAATCGTTTCCACTTTTTGATGTTGATAATGTTTATTCCTGAATGGATTTTTTTTTTTTTTTTTTTTTTTTTTTACTCCGGGTGATATATTGCATGTCGAAAGAGAGAAGGATGACATTTTTAGTCTGTTTCGAGATAATGGGTGCAGTTGTGTGTGTTAAGGGACAATCTTGGCGGTCAGAAAATGATAAGGCCAGAGATTACCACAGTGGGCTGGGGAAAGAGGGGCGGGGATGGTGAGGTTGTAAGTTATACGTCTGAAGGATAAAGGAAAACAAGTTACCTTTAATGCTTGTAGGGTTTAAGTTGTGACTTGCATAGTTCACGGCGAGAGCGAGGAATCCTTATATCTCTACCCTTCCTTCAGAGATCAAAACTAAACTTTGAGAAGTAGTCACTGTCAGGGAAACACACTTTCTTTCTGTTCCATATTTTCTTATTCTTACTTACACTAACATTTTTTTTCCTTAGGCAATCTGACACTACCACACCTCCTTATTTATACTTACATCAACATAAACATATACTATGGTCTATAAACCCTTTTTTACACATGATTATGTCAATATTTACAAGATTTTCTTTTCACGACTAGTATTGTACAATGGCATGGTCTCCATGGATGCAGGGAGGGCAGAGAGCCACCTGACATCCATGACACTGCAAGTTGGTGAGCTTTCACTCCCGTGGATCAGGTGGTGAAACTGTGCGAGATGGTGGGAGGCTGCATTAGGTGCAGGGAAGTGGTGGTGACGATGGAGCGAGGGACGAGGAACTCGTGTTGTGCTCCTGCTGCAGATGTTCATGCGATGTGCTCACCATCTACTCAGCCTCTTTTACAGCAAATAATTCCTTCGCCATCTTCTTGGCCGGTGGCACAACAATCTTGCAGCAAGAGGGAAGTGGAGCATCGTCTGTGTCGTCAGAGTTATCATCATCATTGTCCTAAGTTGGCATAAGGTTCCATTCATCAGTATCATAATCTGAGGGTCTGTCAGTCCTGCTTCCTCACTCGTCTTCTGACCCAATGTGGTCGTCATCACTTTCACCATCCTGGGAGATGAGTTCATCCCTGATTTCGGGGCTTGCAAGGCCCTGGCGTGAGCACAGAGGGTGGTGGGGCGTGGAGGTGCTGGCCTTGAGGGGAGTGAAAGACAGATGTCTACTTATGACTGATTCGCACACTGTAACAACAGCGTGAGGTTTGGAGGGTAGAGCAAGTCAGTGTCAACATATCCCCGATCTTTGCTCCCTTCCCAGAATTGTTCAAAGTTTTTTACTGTTCGTCCTGCATCAAGGCCAATGGCCATGCTACAGTTAAACATCATTTGACGCCGGCTGCCATTTAGAGGTTATGAAAGATTAAGCATTACTACTTTGATGTGGGCTATGTCTATAAGCTTTGGTATGGTCACCTTTAACAATCTTAGGATTGGATTTTTGCTACTATTATGAAGAGTGAATCCCATTCACAGACTCTTTACACATAATCTGTCAACCCTACACTAATTTATTACAGATCCCAGTGACCACGAAGGACAGGAAGAGGAAATGATTAAATTACGTGGATTTCAATACAAGAGAAGTGAGTGATGTTTTGATGCCTTTCTGGAGACAATGAACATAGGAAGTCTCTGAGTAAAGTACATACCTTATGTTGATTATTCCAAGGGCAAATCTGCATAACAGAAATCACCATGACTTTATAAGGGCTTAACTTTTACCTAATACACACTTTATCTTAGAGGCCATTGTATTGTCAAACTTCAGGAGGCTATACTGTGGGTAATTTTGAGTTAAAAAACCGATTTTAACATTGGTCCAATTCTCAACGACGATAGAGATACATTTTTTATTTTAATTCTTCAAGAAAGAGGAAGCCAACGGCTAGAAGCCCACAAAATTTTCCTGTAAGAAAAAATGAGAGAGACCGTCTGACATCAGTTCATTTCATGATGCCTGGACACATTCCATTAAAAAGACTGGAGGTCATAGACAGGCAGTTCCAGGGTTGACCTGTTGCATACATGAAGGACTTGGAGTTTTGGTTAACTTTTGCATTTAAAAACTGGACAGAAAAGGGGTGAATTTGTTGCTAGAAGGGTGCTACACGACCGCCATAATGGTAGGGATGCAAACAGAGAGTTAAGAGAAGTAGTGACCATTGAAGTAATGACTGAAAGGAGATAACGATCCAACAGTGAGGCGAAGACACATAAGTTGAAAGGAGTCAATAAGAGGACAAGTGTTTTTTATACAAAAATCCGTTAATTAATATTCGTATTGGTTAATATAGACATTAATGTCATATGTAATAGTTATAGACTTGTAATAATTATAGGCACTAGTATATAACTATCTGATAGCACAATAGGCACCACCTGCACTACTTGCAATGTCTGGTGCTCAGGTAAAGGCGTACACATCCTCTAACCAGAATGCATATACAGAATGTCTAGTAACATTTTCCAGACGCCTGAGAATCCAATTATGCAGCAGACACATAGGGTAACTGCCGAAAGCCGATTAGCCCATTTGACAGGAAAAGTACTGGACATTACATACATCCCTACCAAGCAGTATATATTCCTGGAAGTCAGGTATAGCAGTCAAAGAGCCAGAGAAAACGGTATATGGCACAAGGAAGCTTAGGAGACAGGATACTATAGGAAGTTAGACGTCACGTGACGTTACTGTGTCCAGCACACCAATGATACTGCGTCACAATAAAGCCCCATGGTCCATAAGTTTCTATCCCTCAGAGGCAGAGGGGCAGGAGAGACAAAGAAAATACCTAAACCCACAATAAGCTATCCAAAGTCTCACGACATTATATTGGTAGCACGATTCCCTGCATCATACACATTATCGACACTGGCATTCTCCTGTTTCTCTGGCTAACTACATACCTCCCTACCTTATCCTTATTAACATTAATAACCAAAGAGTCGTTTTTACGGATATGGTCATAAGCAACTAGCAACTCAAACCTCATAATGATTGACAGTTGAATCCGCATAGTTACAGCATTTTAGAAAATTATCCCTAGAAATACATAAAATTTGACACACATTCCCTAGTACACTCTGTATATGCAGTAGAAGGGCATGAGAGTTTTTTTTTTCTTTGTACCTAACGTGACTTACCCCTCCCTAATGTAACAGATTAACCTAAATGACTAACATGCTAACCTTACCTTTTTCTAAGAAAACAAGCCTAGCCTAACCTGGATTTTTGTGGATAAGAAAAGATGCAAAAATGGTACACGGAATGAGAATCAGTTACAACATAGATGAATGTGGCTGAGAATTATCCTCTATTTCTAAATTGTATTTTACCCTGTGCTCCAGAATTTCAGGAGGGTACACATTCTTATTTATTATATGAATGTTGATATCACCTAATGACTAAGGGAGGCTCCTGTTGTATAAATGGCTGAAGCTAGTTGTATATCATTTGAATTCTAATCGTACAGACTATCAGTTGAATCCTAACATTATATCAGTTGAAGCTTAATCTTTTATAATTTAATCTTAATCGTAGAGTAGCTGAAGATTAATTGTATATCATTTAATCTTAATCATGTAAGTTGAAGCTTAATTATATTTCAGTTTGAACTCTAATCATATGTCTGTAGATGCCTACCAGTATATCAGTTGATGCATAATTGTATAACAGTTGAAGCCAAATCATGTACGACTTAACGCCTATTTGTATATCAGTTGACCCCGCTGAGGGGGTCACCTTGACATGGTGGTAAGGCTTGAAGCCTGGCTTGCAGTGCCACCTACACTGAAGGCCTGCCTACCTTCGTAGGGTTGACATCTGACGGCCTCGTGGACTAAGCACCCACTCTACATCAGTGGTAGTCAAGGCCTGCTGGTGATGTTGCTCGTCACCACCCATTTTCCTTCTTGGGTAGAGTTTTTGTCTCCCTACGTGTTTGCCGTACGTGGTGTCCCATAATGCTGGGAGATTATAGTCCTGGAGGTTGAGCAGTGCTACACGATGCACCCTACAGTTACCAACACATTTGTTTGGTCCCCTGTTCTGGCTAGATGGGTGGTCTGGTTGGGCCTAACCAGGTTAATCGGCTGATCACTGGATGGCTAGAGTCACGTGGGCACTGGGGTGCCTGGTGGCTCGTATCATCCTGGAGTAACACTTGTCCAAGTCCCAAAGTGGTAACCTGCGTATACATCACCATTACTCCTAGGGCTGACAGGTGCTTGATGCCCTATTGTTCGACCTTCTCTTGTTGGACTCTATGATGGGTGGGGGAGTATATAAGTGAAGTATTCGAAACCCCTGCATGCTTGCATCCAATACTAATGTACGCCAAGCTGCCTCTTTCCCTGACATCTGCGCATCCCTGGCTCCCCTCATCGCCACCCTGGAATCTTTCCAGGCTCTGAATGGCACCAAGAGGGCTTCAGCCCCCTCTTCCTCAACTCCCAGGTCCAGCGGCTCTCGTTCCAAGGGTCGCAGGCAGGGACTGAGATACATGCCTGGCCTTCAGGGTCCCCAAGGTAAGATATTTCCTGGACAGTTTGAGCCTGTTTCTATAAGAAGTACTTAATTATTCAGTCTTTGGGTGGTCAGTCCATCTTGGATTTAGATATTTTGATGTTTGCCGTTTTCTTGTGCAGGCTTTTGGACACGAGCCCAGGGTCACACCACCGAGGGATGGCAACCTCCTTGTAGAAGTTGCTTTTCCTCAAGGAGACTGATTGTTTCTGTGCTTTGTCTGCTGTGCCTGGCACTGAAGTGTCCTGTACACATCATGCAACACTGAACCAGTGAAAAAGGGGTGGTCTTCTGCAAGGACCTCCTCCAGTATTCTGAGGAAAAGTTATCACAGGAGACGGAAAGACAAACAGTTGTAGCAGTACACAGATTCCAAAAGAAGGTAAACGGCATATTGACACTGATGCCATCACTTCTTCTGATCTTCAATAGACTGGATTTACCTGAGGAGATGCACTGTGCAAGGTATCACGTGACAGTAAAGACTTATGTTCCAAACCCCATCTACATTGTTTCCATCACCAAAGTTTTGGTCATGTGGCACGTTCCTGCTAGTGCCGTCAAAGCAGACTCCATGCTGCTTCTGTCCTGTGGTGAAGCTGGCCATGATGGGGGCTGCCCTGACCCGTTAGTGTTACCACTGTGGGAAAGCCTACCAAACTTCCAAAGACTACGATAGGTATAAGTATGAGAGAGAGGTTCTACTGGTGCACTCTTGGGAGAAAGTCTCCTTTCCTAGACGGACCCGTGGAGGCTCCCGTTGTGTTGGCTTTGGCCATCACCACTCTCCCAGAGACCTTCACCGTCCAGCAGCTGATAAGCTCTAGGACCCTGATCTCGGATGGCAGCCTGCCAGTGCCCACGCAATCCTCCTCCCAGCATTGTAATGTTGAGAAAACGAGGTCAGTGGACAATTCTATGAGGCAGACCAGGAGCACTTCCCAGTCCTCAAGCACTACTGCTCATACTCCATTTCATGCTGGCACTGCCCACTCTCTTCCAGCTAAGGAAGTTTGCGGTCCCTCTGCCAAGCGATCTCTATCTCCATCACAGAAAAAGACCATTGTCCGTCCTTTTTCTTCTTCCTCCAGGTTGCTTTCAGACAGTCGACCCAATGTGCAACATAATGGTGCCTTTCTAAGCAACAAACTAAACCTGATCACTTGCCAGGAGCACAGCTGTCTCACCCCTTATCCTGATTCATCATCCACAATGGAATTTCTCACCCCTCATGCCGATTCTTCATCCCCTATGGATACCATTACTGTACCATGCTACAGTTAAACATCATTCGACGCCGGCTGCCATTTAGAGGTTATGAAAGATTAAGCATTACTACTTTGATGTGGGCTATGTCTATAAGCTTTGGTATGGTCACCTTTAACAATCTTAGGATTGGATTTTTGCTACTATTATGAAGAGTGAATCCCATTCACAGACTCTTTACACATAATCTGTCAACCCTACACTAATTTATTACAGATCCCAGTGACCACGAAGGACAGGAAGAGGAAATGATTAAATTACGTGGATTTCAATACAAGAGAAGTGAGTGATGTTTTGATGCCTTTCTGGAGACAATGAACATAGGAAGTCTCTGAGTAAAGTACATACCTTATGTTGATTATTCCAAGGACAAATCTGCATAACAGAAATCACCATGACTTTATAAGGGCTTAACTTTTACCTAATACACACTTTATCTTAGAGGCCATTGTATTGTCAAACTTCAGGAGGCTATACTGTGGGTAATTTTGAGTTAAAAAACCGATTTTAACATTGGTCCAATTCTCAACGACGATAGAGATACATTTTTTATTTTAATTCTTCAAGAAAGAGGAAGCCAACGGCTAGAAGCCCACAAAATTTTCCTGTAAGAAAAAATGAGAGAGACCGTCTGACATCAGTTCATTTCATGATGCCTGGACACATTCCATTAAAAAGACTGGAGGTCATAGACAGGCAGTTCCAGGGTTGACCTGTTGCATACATGAAGGACTTGGAGTTTTGGTTAACTTTTGCATTTAAAAACTGGACAGAAAAGGGGTGAATTTGTTGCTAGAAGGGTGCTACACGACCGCCATAATGGTAGGGATGCAAACAGAGAGTTAAGAGAAGTAGTGACCATTGAAGTAATGACTGAAAGGAGATAACGATCCAACAGTGAGGCGAAGACACATAAGTTGAAAGGAGTCAATAAGAGGACAAGTGTTTTTTATACAAAAATCCGTTAATTAATATTCGTATTGGTTAATATAGACATTAATGTCATATGTAATAGTTATAGACTTGTAATAATTATAGGCACTAGTATATAACTATCTGATAGCACAATAGGCACCACCTGCACTACTTGCAATGTCTGGTGCTCAGGTAAAGGCGTACACATCCTCTAACCAGAATGCATATACAGAATGTCTAGTAACATTTTCCAGACGCCTGAGAATCCAATTATGCAGCAGACACATAGGGTAACTGCCGAAAGCCGATTAGCCCATTTGACAGGAAAAGTACTGGACATTACATACATCCCTACCAAGCAGTATATATTCCTGGAAGTCAGGTATAGCAGTCAAAGAGCCAGAGAAAACGGTATATGGCACAAGGAAGCTTAGGAGACAGGATACTATAGGAAGTTAGACGTCACGTGACGTTACTGTGTCCAGCACACCAATGATACTGCGTCACAATAAAGCCCCATGGTCCATAAGTTTCTATCCCTCAGAGGCAGAGGGGCAGGAGAGACAAAGAAAATACCTAAACCCACAATAAGCTATCCAAAGTCTCACGACATTATATTGGTAGCACGATTCCCTGCATCATACACATTATCGACACTGGCATTCTCCTGTTTCTCTGGCTAACTACATACCTCCCTACCTTATCCTTATTAACATTAATAACCAAAGAGTCGTTTTTACGGATATGGTCATAAGCAACTAGCAACTCAAACCTCATAATGATTGACAGTTGAATCCGCATAGTTACAGCATTTTAGAAAATTATCCCTAGAAATACATAAAATTTGACACACATTCCCTAGTACACTCTGTATATGCAGTAGAAGGGCATGAGAGTTTTTTTTTTTCTTTGTACCTAACGTGACTTACCCCTCCCTAATGTAACAGATTAACCTAAATGACTAACATGCTAACCTTACCTTTTTCTAAGAAAACAAGCCTAGCCTAACCTGGATTTTTGTGGATAAGAAAAGATGCAAAAATGGTACACGGAATGAGAATCAGTTACAACATAGATGAATGTGGCTGAGAATTATCCTCTATTTCTAAATTGTATTTTACCCTGTGCTCCAGAATTTCAGGAGGGTACACATTCTTATTTATTATATGAATGTTGATATCACCTAATGACTAAGGGAGGCTCCTGTTGTATAAATGGCTGAAGCTAGTTGTATATCATTTGAATTCTAATCGTACAGACTATCAGTTGAATCCTAACATTATATCAGTTGAAGCTTAATCTTTTATAATTTAATCTTAATCGTAGAGTAGCTGAAGATTAATTGTATATCATTTAATCTTAATCATGTAAGTTGAAGCTTAATTATATTTCAGTTTGAACTCTAATCATATGTCTGTAGATGCCTACCAGTATATCAGTTGATGCATAATTGTATAACAGTTGAAGCCAAATCATGTACGACTTAACGCCTATTTGTATATCAGTTGACCCCGCTGAGGGGGTCACCTTGACATGGTGGTAAGGCTTGAAGCCTGGCTTGCAGTGCCACCTACACTGAAGGCCTGCCTACCTTCGTAGGGTTGACATCTGACGGCCTCGTGGACTAAGCACCCACTCTACATCAGTGGTAGTCAAGGCCTGCTGGTGATGTTGCTCGTCACCACCCATTTTCCTTCTTGGGTAGAGTTTTTGTCTCCCTACGTGTTTGCCGTACGTGGTGTCCCATAATGCTGGGAGATTATAGTCCTGGAGGTTGAGCAGTGCTACACGATGCACCCTACAGTTACCAACACATTTGTTTGGTCCCCTGTTCTGGCTAGATGGGTGGTCTGGTTGGGCCTAACCAGGTTAATCGGCTGATCACTGGATGGCTAGAGTCACGTGGGCACTGGGGTGCCTGGTGGCTCGTATCATCCTGGAGTAACACTTGTCCAAGTCCCAAAGTGGTAACCTGCGTATACATCACCATTACTCCTAGGGCTGACAGGTGCTTGATGCCCTATTGTTCGACCTTCTCTTGTTGGACTCTATGATGGGTGGGGGGGAGTATATAAGTGAAGTATTCGAAACCCCTGCATGCTTGCATCCAATACTAATGTACGCCAAGCTGCCTCTTTCCCTGACATCTGCGCATCCCTGGCTCCCCTCATCGCCACCCTGGAATCTTTCCAGGCTCTGAATGGCACCAAGAGGGCTTCAGCCCCCTCTTCCTCAACTCCCAGGTCCAGCGGCTCTCGTTCCAAGGGTCGCAGGCAGGGACTGAGATACATGCCTGGCCTTCAGGGTCCCCAAGGTAAGATATTTCCTGGACAGTTTGAGCCTGTTTCTATAAGAAGTACTTAATTATTCAGTCTTTGGGTGGTCAGTCCATCTTGGATTTAGATATTTTGATGTTTGCCGTTTTCTTGTGCAGGCTTTTGGACACGAGCCCAGGGTCACACCACCGAGGGATGGCAACCTCCTTGTAGAAGTTGCTTTTCCTCAAGGAGACTGATTGTTTCTGTGCTTTGTCTGCTGTGCCTGGCACTGAAGTGTCCTGTACACATCATGCAACACTGAACCAGTGAAAAAGGGGTGGTCTTCTGCAAGGACCTCCTCCAGTATTCTGAGGAAAAGTTATCACAGGAGACGGAAAGACAAACAGTTGTAGCAGTACACAGATTCCAAAAGAAGGTAAACGGCATATTGACACTGATGCCATCACTTCTTCTGATCTTCAATAGACTGGATTTACCTGAGGAGATGCACTGTGCAAGGTATCACGTGACAGTAAAGACTTATGTTCCAAACCCCATCTACATTGTTTCCATTACCAAAGTTTTGGTCATGTGGCACGTTCCTACTAGTGCCGTCAAAGCAGACTCCATGCTGCTTCTGTCCTGTGGTGAAGCTGGCCATGATGGGGGCTGCCCTGACCCGTTAGTGTTACCACTGTGGGAAAGCCTACCAAACTTCCAAAGACTACGATAGGTATAAGTATGAGAGAGAGGTTCTACTGGTGCACTCTTGGGAGAAAGTCTCCTTTCCTAGACGGACCCGTGGAGGCTCCCGTTGTGTTGGCTTTGGCTATCACCACTCTCCCAGAGACCTTCACCGTCCAGCAGCTGATAAGCTCTAGGACCCTGATCTCGGATGGCAGCCTGCCAGTGCCCACGCAATCCTCCTCCCAGCATTGTAATGTTGAGAAAACGAGGTCAGTGGACAATTCTATGAGGCAGACCAGGAGCACTTCCCAGTCCTCAAGCACTACTGCTCATACTCCATTTCATGCTGGCACTGCCCACTCTCTTCCAGCTAAGGAAGTTTGCGGTCCCTCTGCCAAGCGATCTCTATCTCCATCACAGAAAAAGACCATTGTCCGTCCTTTTTCTTCTTCCTCCAGGTTGCTTTCAGACAGTCGACCCAATGTGCAACATAATGGTGCCTTTCTAAGCAACAAACTAAACCTGATCACTTGCCAGGAGCACAGCTGTCTCACCCCTTATCCTGATTCATCATCCACAATGGAATTTCTCACCCCTCATGCCGATTCTTCATCCCCTATGGATACCATTACTGTACCATGCTACAGTTAAACATCATTCGACGCCGGCTGCCATTTAGAGGTTATGAAAGATTAAGCATTACTACTTTGATGTGGGCTATGTCTATAAGCTTTGGTATGGTCACCTTTAACAATCTTAGGATTGGATTTTTGCTACTATTATGAAGAGTGAATCCCATTCACAGACTCTTTACACATAATCTGTCAACCCTACACTAATTTATTACAGATCCCAGTGACCACGAAGGACAGGAAGAGGAAATGATTAAATTACGTGGATTTCAATACAAGAGAAGTGAGTGATGTTTTGATGCCTTTCTGGAGACAATGAACATAGGAAGTCTCTGAGTAAAGTACATACCTTATGTTGATTATTCCAAGGACAAATCTGCATAACAGAAATCACCATGACTTTATAAGGGCTTAACTTTTACCTAATACACACTTTATCTTAGAGGCCATTGTACTGTCAAACTTCAGGAGGCTATACTGTGGATAATTTTGAGTTAAAAAACCGATTTTAACATTGGTCCAATTCTCAACGACGATAGAGATACATTTTTTATTTTAATTCTTCAAGAAAGAGGAAGCCAACGGCTAGAAGCCCACAAAATTTTCCTGTAAGAAAAAATGAGAGAGACCGTCTGACATCAGTTCATTTCATGATGCCTGGACACATTCCATTAAAAAGACTGGAGGTCATAGACAGGCAGTTCCAGGGTTGACCTGTTGCATACATGAAGGACTTGGAGTTTTGATTAACTTTTGCATTTAAAAACTGGACAGAAAAGGGGTGAATTTGTTGCTAGAAGGGTGCTACACGACCGCCATAATGGTAGGGATGCAAACAGAGAGTTAAGAGAAGTAGTGACCATTGAAGTAATGACTGAATGGAGATAACGATCCAACAGTGAGCCGAAGACACATAAGTTGAAAGGAGTCAATAAGAGGACAAGTGTTTTTTATACAAAAATCCGTTAATTAATATTCGTATTGGTTAATATAGACATTAATGTCATATGTAATAGTTATAGACTTGTAATAATTATAGGCACTAGTATATAACTATCTGATAGCACAATAGGCACCACCTGCACTACTTGCAATGTTTGGTGCTCAGGTAAAGGCGTACACATCCTCTAACCAGAATGCATATACAGAATGTCTAGTAACATTTTCCAGACGCCTGAGAATCCAATTATGCAGCAGACACATAGGGTAACTGCCGAAAGCCGATTAGCCCATTTGACAGGAAAAGTACTGGACATTACATACATCCCTACCAAGCAGTATATATTCCTGGAAGTCAGGTATAGCAGTCAAAGAGCCAGAGAAAACGGTATATGGCACAAGGAAGCTTAGGAGACAGGATACTATAGGAAGTTAGACGTCACGTGACGTTACTGTGTCCAGCACACCAATGATACTGCGTCACAATAAAGCCCCATAGTCCATAAGTTTCTATCCCTCAGAGGCAGAGGGGCAGGAGAGACAAAGAAAATACCTAAACCCACAATAAGCTATCCAAAGTCTCACGACATTATATTGGTAGCACGATTCCCTGCATCATACACATTATCGACACTGGCATTCTCCTGTTTCTCTGGCTAACTACATACCTCCCTACCTTATCCTTATTAACATTAATAACCAAAGAGTCGTTTTTACTGATATGGTCATAAGCAACTAGCAACTCAAACCTCATAATGATTGACAGTTGAATCCGCATAGTTACAGCATTTTAGAAAATTATCCCTAGAAATACATAAAATTTGACACACATTCCCTAGTACACTCTGTATATGCAGTAGAAGGGCATGAGAGTTTTTTTTTTCTTTGTACCTAACGTGACTTACCCCTCCCTAATGTAACAGATTAACCTAAATGACTAACATGCTAACCTTACCTTTTTCTAAGAAAACAAGCCTAGCCTAACCTGGATTTTTGTGGATAAGAAAAGATGCAAAAATGGTACACGGAATGAGAATCAGTTACAACATAGATGAATGTGGCTGAGAATTATCCTCTATTTCTAAATTGTATTTTACCCTGTGCTCCAGAATTTCAGGAGGGTACACATTCTTATTTATTATATGAATGTTGATATCACCTAATGACTAAGGGAGGCTCCTGTTGTATAAATGGCTGAAGCTAGTTGTATATCATTTGAATTCTAATCGTACAGACTATCAGTTGAATCCTAACATTATATCAGTTGAAGCTTAATCTTTTATAATTTAATCTTAATCGTAGAGTAGCTGAAGATTAATTGTATATCATTTAATCTTAATCATGTAAGTTGAAGCTTAATTATATTTCAGTTTGAACTCTAATCATATGTCTGTAGATGCCTACCAGTATATCAGTTGATGCATAATTGAATAACAGTTGAAGCCAAATCATGTACGACTTAACGCCTATTTGTATATCAGTTGACCCCGCTGAGGGGTCACCTTGACATGGTGGTAAGGCTTGAAGCCTGGCTTGCAGTGCCACCTACACTGAAGGCCTGCCTACCTTCGTAGGGTTGACATCTGACGGCCTCGTGGACTAAGCACCCACTCTACATCAGTGGTAGTCAAGGCCTGCTGGTGATGTTGCTCGTCACCACCCATTTTCCTTCTTGGGTAGAGTTTTTGTCTCCCTACGTGTTTGCCGTACGTGGTGTCCCATAATGCTGGGAGATTATAGTCCTGGAGGTTGAGCAGTGCTACACGATGCACCCTACAGTTACCAACACATTTGTTTGGTCCCCTGTTCTGGCTAGATGGGTGGTCTGGTTGGGCCTAACCAGGTTAATCGGCTGATCACTGGATGGCTAGAGTCACGTGGGCACTGGGGTGCCTGGTGGCTCGTATCATCCTGGAGTAACACTTGTCCAAGTCCCAAAGTGGTAACCTGCGTATACATCACCATTACTCCTAGGGCTGACAGGTGCTTGATGCCCTATTGTTCGACCTCCTCTTGTTGGACTCTATGATGGGTGGGGGGGAGTATATAAGTGAAGTATTCGAAACCCCTGCATGCTTGCATCCAATACTAATGTACGCCAAGCTGCCTCTTTCCCTGACATCTGCGCATCCCTGGCTCCCCTCATCGCCACCCTGGAATCTTTCCAGGCTCTGAATGGCACCAAGAGGGCTTCAGCCCCCTCTTCCTCGACTCCCAGGTCCAGCGGCTCTCGTTCCAAGGGTCGCAGGCAGGGACTGAGATACATGCCTGGCCTTCAGGGTCCCCAAGGTAAGATATTTCCTGGACAGTTTGAGCCTGTTTCTATAAGAAGTACTTAATTATTCAGTCTTTGGGTGGTCAGTCCATCTTGGATTTAGATATTTTGATGTTTGCCGTTTTCTTGTGCAGGCTTTTGGACACGAGCCCAGGGTCACACCACCGAGGGATGGCAACCTCCTTGTAGAAGTTGCTTTTCCTCAAGGAGACTGATTGTTTCTGTGCTTTGTCTGCTGTGCCTGGCACTGAAGTGTCCTGTACACATCATGCAACACTGAACCAGTGAAAAAGGGGTGGTCTTCTGCAAGGACCTCCTCCAGTATTCTGAGGAAAAGTTATCACAGGAGACGGAAAGACAAACAGTTGTAGCAGTACACAGATTCCAAAAGAAGGTAAACGGCATATTGACACTGATGCCATCACTTCTTCTGATCTTCAATAGACTGGATTTACCTGAGGAGATGCACTGTGCAAGGTATCACGTGACAGTAAAGACTTATGTTCCAAACCCCATCTACATTGTTTCCATCACCAAAGTTTTGGTCATGTGGCACGTTCCTGCTAGTGCCGTCAAAGCAGACTCCATGCTGCTTCTGTCCTGTGGTGAAGCTGGCCATGATGGGGGCTGCCCTGACCCGTTAGTGTTACCACTGTGGGAAAGCCTACCAAACTTCCAAAGACTACGATAGGTATAAGTATGAGAGAGAGGTTCTACTGGTGCACTCTTGGGAGAAAGTCTCCTTTCCTAGACGGACCCGTGGAGGCTCCCGTTGTGTTGGCTTTGGCCATCACCACTCTCCCAGAGACCTTCACCGTCCAGCAGCTGATAAGCTCTAGGACCCTGATCTCGGATGGCAGCCTGCCAGTGCCCACGCAATCCTCCTCCCAGCATTGTAATGTTGAGAAAACGAGGCCAGTGGAAAATTCTATGAGGCAGACCAGGAGCACTTCCCAGTCCTCAAGCACTACTGCTCATACTCCATTTCATGCTGGCACTGCCCACTCTCTTCCAGCTAAGGAAGTTTGCGGTCCCTCTGCCAAGCGATCTCTATCTCCATCACAGAAAAAGACCATTGTCCGTCCTTTTTCTTCTTCCTCCAGGTTGCTTTCAGACAGTCGACCCAATGTGCAACATAATGGTGCCTTTCTAAGCAACAAACTAAACCTGATCACTTGCCAGGAGCACAGCTGTCTCACCCCTTATCCTGATTCATCATCCACAATGGAATTTCTCACCCCTCATGCCGATTCTTCATCCCCTATGGATACCATTACTGTATTCAGTGGAATTGTCTGGGGTTGTGTGCTAGTTGGGAAAAACTGCATCAGCTTAATGCCCAATATTCACCAGTATGTATGTGTATTCAGGAGACCATGGTTGGTGACTGTTCCTTCTGGTCCTCCTGGTTACCATGTTTTATTTTGATCCTCTTCCAGGCCAAGGACATCATGGGAGCACTGCTGTACTTCTCCGATGTGATATCCCACTCACTAAGCTGAGTCTTACCACTCCTAAGCGGGGTGTCACTCTTCGGATTTTCCTTTGCCATGAATGTATGGTGTGTAGCCTTTACCTCCCTCCTAGTGCTTCTATTGAGAGGGTAGATGTTGCTCAACTTGTTCGCGACCTTCCATCCTCATTCTTTTACCGGCTGATCTGAACAGTCATCACCCACTGTGGGGTGACAGTATGACCAACCTAGAGGTACTATGCTGGCATCTCTGGTGGAGGATGAGGAGTTGGGGGTGTTGAATTCAGATGAGATGATGTACTTTCATTGTCAGATTTGTGTTTTCATGGCTACTGTTTTGTCTCTGTGTTCAGCAAATGCTATTTTAGATTTTAGTTGGGGTGTGTTGCCAAATTTTCATGGCAATGACCACTTGCCGATTATTTTAACTTCTGCTGAGTGTGAGTTGTTTTCCTTGCTGGCACCTGGATAAGGTGAACTGGCCACTCTTCAGGGAGTTATCTTTCACTATCTGCACTGTGGGCAACTTTAGTAGTACTGATGAGGCAGTGACGTATATAACTGGTGTAATGCACTCAGCTGCCCTTTTATCCATTCCCAAGACATCTGGTCGATTTCCTAAATGTCCAGTTCCTTGGTGGACCCCAGAATGCACCCCAGCAGTGAGGGCTAAGCATGTAGCCTCCTCCTGCTTTCACCACCATCGTGTGGACTCGCAGTGTTTGGTGGCCTTTCAAAGAACGTGAGATCTTCCATAGCGGATATTGAAAGAGGCCAGGCATGTATCATGGAAGACCTGTTTCCTCGCTCACCTCAGTAACTTCCCTCACCCAGGTGTGGAACTGGGTGTGGAAAATTTCGGGGAACTTTACTGTGCCCTCCCCTCCTATTGTATCGAATGCAAGTGATACTGTGACTGATCCTTTTGCTGTTGCGGAACTCGTTGTTGGGCATATTATTGGTGTGTCTAAACAGGACACTGCTTCGTCGTCGGCACTTGGCAATTTTGGTCTTAGTTTCACTCTTCTGGGGGTTAATATTATAATGTCCCCTTCTCTGTATCTGAGCTTCATGTGGCTTTGTCGTAGTGGTTTCACTCATCTTCAGGCTTTAACGATATTCCATATGCCTTTTTATGTCATATGTCTAACGAATCCATTTCCTTTTTGCTGATGCTATGTAATAGAATTTGGTGTACTGGTGAGTTTCTGTCTTCTTGGAGTGTAGCTGTGGTCATCACCATCCCTAAACCAGAAAAGATTCATCTGCAGGCAACAAAATTATCGTCCCATCTCTTTGGCTTCCTGCACTGGCAAGGTGTTCGAGAAGATGGTAAATGGACGGCTCATGTGGTACTTAGAGAGGGGCAATTACTTATCACCAGTCCAGTATGGTTTTCGTAAAATGCAAGCTACTTCTGATGCCCTAGCATCCTTGGAATCTACTATCTGTGAGGTTTTCTCCACAAACCGAGATCACGTCATGGTCTTCTTCAATCTGGAGAAGGCAAACGACGCTGTCTGACATCATGACATTTTACTTCATCCTCATGATAGATTAATAATGATCTTGACCAAGCTATTCAATAAGATATGGGTGACGGGGTTACTACCATCAGTTTGGAAGAATGGTGTAATTGTTAAAGTTCCGAAGAAGGGAGACCTGAGTGAATGTGGTAATTGGAGGGGAATCTCTTTGTCACCGATAGCTTTGAAAGTTTTCAGTAGAGTGTTGTTAAATGGGTTGGAGCCGGTGGTTGAGGGTATTCTGAGGGATGAACAGGCTGGTTTTAGAAAGGGACGTGGTTGCAATGATCATATCTTTATAGTTAGGCATTTGATGCAGCAAGTTAATGAAATGAGAGTACCGTTAAGTCTTTGTTTTGTTGATTTTGAAAAGGCTTTTGATAGTGTTTCGAGAGAGACTATGGGGAAGATCATGAGACGTTATGGAATACCAGAGGAGTTTGTGAGGGTCATTATGAACATGCATGAGGATACATTTTGTAAAGTGATGGTTGATGGTTGTCTGAGTGATTCGTTTGAAGTCAAGTCCGGAGTAATTCAAGGTGGTGTTCTATCGCTTTTACTATTTATATTGGTCATTGATTACATTATGAAACGCGTTGGAACAGAAACCGGTGCAGGTATACTTTGGGGAGAGAACAGGAAACTTTTGGATTTAGATTATGCAGATGATATAGTTTTGATTTGTGATGGGCCAGAAGAGATGCAGAGAGTGTTGGACTGTTTGGTGAGTGAAGGTCGCAAGGTGGGTTTGGTTATTAATTGTGGAAAAACTGAAATAATCAATATGAATATGGAAAATGCGCAGGAATGTGTAATTGGAGGTATGGTTGTAAAGCAAGTTGATAGGTTTAAATATTTAGGTACTTATTTAGCCAAGGATGGTTCTTTGAACTTTGAATTCGAGGAAAGGTTAAAGAAGGCTAATCAGGCAATGGGAATGCTTAAAAATATTTGGAATAATAACAATTTTTCTGTGCATACAAAAATCAAACTTTATAAGGTAATGGTTAGGAGTATCTTAATTTATGGACACGAGTCTTGGTACAGCACAGTGACTATGGAGAATAAATTCTTGGTGTTTGAAAATAAAACACTTAGAAGAATATTAGGAGTTAAGTGGTGGGAAAGGATACCAAATAGTAGAATTAGAGAAATAACGGGAGTGCAGCCAATCGATGAATATGTTAGATTCTCACGATGGAAGTGGCTAGGACATGTGTATAGGAGACAGGGAATAGTACGAGGTACACCAGGGTGGGTGGCACTTGGTAGGAGAGGTAGAGGAAGGCCAAAAGAGACGTGGGTGAGGACAATGAGACGGGAAGCTGGAGATGAGTGTTGGGGAGATCTTGGGGAGTTAGCACAAGATAGGATGTGGTGGTGTGAGTTCATCGAGGCCCTATGCATCCCCGAGGGTGCCACAGGAAATGATTGATTGATTGATCATGAATTTGATCTTCCTGGCTGTTCGCCTGTTTCTATTAGGCAATTTTTCTCTAACAGTTTTTAGGGTGCAGATTAGGGGCGTTCTTTCTGATGCCCGTCCTCTCGAAGATGGGATGCTGCAGGGGAGCATCCTTAATGTCACACTCTTCGTTGTGGCTGTCAACAACATTACCAGTGTACATCCCAATGGGGTCTGTGGCTCTCTGTATTTTGATAACCTGTCAGTCTCCGTCTCTGCATCACGGATGTCGCTGGTCGAGAGGATTTCCCAGTGGGCTGAGACTCCGTTTTTTTTTTCTGAGAAGATTGTGACTATACATTTTCATCATCTATGTGGTATTCATCCAGACCCAGACCTACATCTTTATGGTCGCATAATCTCATGAGTGAAAGAGACTCAATTTCTGGGTCTTATCTTTGATAGATGACTGACCTAGGTTCCTCATTTCCGATATATTAAGTCAGCCTGTATTAAGGCCATGTGTCTCTTGAAGGTACTTAGTTATTGCTCTTTGGATGCTGACCATCAGACCCTCCTTCTCTTCCACAGATCTCTTATTCCATCTCAACCTGAGTATATGTGTGAGGTTTACTCTTTTCCTTCAGAGGCCTGTCTCTGTATATTGGATTCTTTGCACCATGCTGAAATTCGTTTGACTACTGAAGCTTTTAGTATGTCACCAATGTCGAGGTTGATGGTGGATCCTGGTTCGTCCCCCTTGGACTTGTGTCTGACAGGTTTTGACGATGAGGTGTTGGTGACACATTCACCGTTTCCCAGATTTAGTGCCCTGTGTCATTTTCTCTCAAGATTCCCATTCTTCTCTCTATGTCGCTTACCCGATTTTCCCAAAATTTTTCGTTATAGGGTCGGGTCTGCTTCTGTCAGCCTTGTCTGTCCCTTCATTGTCCGTTTGTCCCTATGGTATCCCTAGTGCAGGCTATTGGCTGCTCCTTTATGTGTCAATCCGTAACTCTGTTACTGATAAAAAAAAAAAAAAAAAAACTCTTCTCTCTCACATATCACTTTCTCTGTTTTCAGAACATTTCTTCACCCATGAGAGCTTCATCCCTGTCTATACAGATGGTTCAAGTCTGATTCAGGAATAGGCTCCTTCAGTGACGGGTCCTCGTCTCACTGGTGGGAGACAGACTTATGCTGCCTTTGCGTTGGCCATGCCCATTTGTCTCATTCCTACTGTACTTGATGGAAGGGGATCCCCTTTTGTCTATGGGGATTCTCTTGTCCCCATAACTGTCCAGCACCTCCTGGTGGAGCGCCCCAGTCTTGGGCATTTATGTCGCTGATACTTCTCTGAACACTGGGTGGATGATAGCATGTATTGTCTTTCGTTTGTGCTTGGTGAGGATGCCTGTTTTGGGGGAGCGAGGAACCTCTTGTTTGTGGAGTAAGCCAGGTTGCTTTGAAAGATTTAGTTTTGTTCTTACCTAATTGTTCTTACCTCAGTGTATCTTTACAGGAATTATTCAAGCTCGTACTGTCCCATGTATTAAACCATTTTTATCGTACATATCCTTAAATTTGTGAATTGTTTTGGCACACGCTATTTCATTCGGTAGTGCATTCCACTGATCAATTGCTCTATTTGGGAAACTAAATTTCCTTACGTTTTTATCACCTCTCTTTTTATGCAGTTTTTTGCAGTGTCCTCTTGCTGATGCTTCCCCATAGGTTAAGTAATCATTTAAATCTATTTTCTCCTTCCCAGATATGCATTTATATAGCATAACCATGTCACCTCTTTTCCTTCTCTCCTGTAGTGTTGGTAGAATCACTTTTTTTTAGTCTTTCTTCGTAGCTTACATCCCCTAAGCTTGGTACCCATCTTGCAGCTGCCCTTTGTACTTTTTCAATCTTGTCTATGTGTTTTTTGAGATGAGGACTCCAGACTACTGATGCATACTCTAGGGTTGGTCTGATGAATAGTATTATCTTTCTTAGCATGTCTTCATTTATGTATGAGAAAGCTATTCTCATATTTGCAAGCAGTGTATACATGTTCCCTATCTTCTCACTGATGTGGTCAGCCAGAAATAGTCTGTTATTGATAATCACACCTAGATCCTTCTCTCTTTCTGATGTGTGTAGTTTTTTATTTCCTAATTTATAATCGCAATCAGGTCTTTTTCCACTTTTACCAAACTTGATTACCTGACACTTGTCCACATTGAATTGCATTTGTCATGTATTGCTCCATTTATGAAGTTTATTTTATTCTTCTTGCAGCTCTTTACAAGAGTCTGTGTTAGTAATTCTCCTTTGCAATTTTGCATCATCAGCAAACATATTTAGATAGCTTTCATTTCCAGTGTTACTGTCTATATCATTTATATACACTAAAAACATGATTGGTGCCAGCACTGAGCCCAGTGGAACTCCGCTAGTCACTTCTCTCCATGATGAGTAATTTCCCCTTAGTACTGTTCTCATTTCTCTTCTTCTGAGAAAATCTTGCATCCAAGAATACAGTTTGCCTCGGATTCCTCCTTGATGGTACAGTTTCCATAAAAGTCTTTGGTGCAGTACTCTGTCAAATGCTTTTTTGAAATCTAAATAGGTACTGTCCACTCATCCTCCTCTTTTCTGTAATGTGTCTGTTAGTCTGTCATAGTAGCTGAAATCAAACTGTCTTTCTGTTATCATATTGTGTTCTTCTAGATGATTTACCCAAGCTTTTCTTATCAGCTTTTCCGATACCTTGCTTTCAACACTGGTTAGTGATACTTGTCGGTAGTTGAAGGATTTTGTTTATTCCCTTTCTTGAATAAGGGAACAATATTTGCTTTCTTCCAAATATCAGGTAGTTTACCTTGTCTCAAGGACTTCTTGATAATTAAAGATAATAGTTTACTTAACTCCTTTGCACATTCATGTAGCACCCAACATGAAATTTCATCGTGACCATTTGCTTTTCCTCTGTCTAATTTACTCAACTCATCCTATATTTCTTTTTCTGATATTTGTATATCTGATACTATGTGTGGACATGAATGTTCCACATAATCCCTCTCAAAATATTTTCTTATGTAAAAACTGATTGGAAATTCTTATTTAGTGCTTCACAAATGTCCTTCTCTTGTGTATACGTGATTCCCTCATCCGTAATGGATTGTATTTTATCTTTAACTTTGGTGTTGCTTCTGATGTAGCTGTAAAATAGCTTGATTGATCACTACTTTTATTTATGATATCCTCGTCAAACTGTTTTTGGGATTCCCTCCTTATGCTTGTATAATCGTTTCTTGCCTGTTATAGTTGTTATATACTGTACCCTTTCAATATTGTGTCTTCTGTATCTATTCCACAACAAATCTCTTTTTTTCTTTTGTTTTTTCACATTCTGCATTGAACCATTTTTTTATTTTCTTTTCTGCTTCTTTGTGCTGTGGGATGTACTTCTTGACTCTTATTTCATAAAGTTCACAGATTTTTTTTATACATAGCATTTAAATCTTGTCCTCTAAGCTCCTTTTCCCAATCAGTTTCTGAAAAGTACTTCTTTAGGTCATGATAGTTTCCCTTTTTATAGATTAGGCTTTTTTTGTAACTTTCATTGCTGTTAACTATGTCATATGCAATCCTGATGTTAAAATTTAGTACTGCATGGTCGCTTTTGCCGAATGGAGGGTGATATATTAAATTGTCAATATCGTTTTCTTGCATAGTAAATATGAGATCTAGCATTGAGGGTACATCGAGTCCTCTTTTTCTGGTGCTTTCCCTTACATGTTGCGTTAGGAAAAACTCCTGCACGAGATCCAGAAGCTTTTGGTACCAACAGCTTTCTTGGCTTATTACATCTAGAGTATTCCAATTTATATTTGTATTAAAATCTCCAGTTAATATAATTCTTTCCGATTTCTCTTCCATTCTATGTAGTAATGCTCTTAAACTCTGAATTGTACTCTCTGCCAGATTCTCATATTCGCCTCTTTCCCATGTGTTTGATCTGGGTGGCATGTGCAAATTGGCTACAATTACTTTCCCTTCAGATGTATTGATCTCTACTGCAATCAGTTCTACTTGTGAGGGTATATCTAGTTCTAGTTCTTTGACTTTTAGATTTTCTTTGTTAATATTATAAATCCTCCTCCTTTTTTTAGTCCCTATCTCTTCTCCATATATTGTATTCCTCTAAGTTTAGGATGTCATTTGATATCCTTAGTGTTAATCTTGTTTCATTTAGGCGTATTATAATTATGTGGCTCATTTTCTCTGATATAATCATTCATATCTAATAATTTAGATACCATTCCATCCACATTTGAGTACATTAACTTAATCATCTTATTTATATACTTATCATGACTTGGTTCTACTACCTCCCTCCTTTTTATTCCCTCCTGTTTATATACCACTTTGGTACCTGCAATCCTATTACTTTGTAAAAAAAAAAAAAAAATGTATTCTTCTCCTCCTCTGATCTTCCCTCATTTTTTTTTTTTTTTTTGCCTTCTCCCTCATCTCTTTCAATAATTCTAGTTCCTCTTGTGTTAGGCATCATTTTATCCATAGAATTTTTGAACTCCTCTTTTTCCATAAGATTCTTTGCATTTTTTAGTGTCTCTTCCACAGTATTTACACTCTGGAAGGTTACCTTTAAGGGCCTTTACATGTTTCTCTCGTATTTCCCTAACCTTTTGTGTTCCTCTATGTCTTTACTACAGATTTCCTCTGATACTTCTTTCAATATCCTCATTACATTTGCCATCTCTTTTTTGTCTCTTGAGATCTTGTTTTTTACTTCTTCCTCTTCTATACCAGTGATTACTATAGTTTTGTTGATATCTGCTGAATCTCTGGCTAATTTAGGATTGTTTTGGATTATTCTTTTAACTTTCTTTTTAATGTTTTTTTTTTCTACCACCCTTGTTTCTAAGTCTTTCTTTACTTTCACTATTTCAGCATAGGTGGTTTCCATATCATTTTTGTAGCTTTGCACAGCTTCATTCACCTGTGTTATCTTCTCCTCAATATCACTGCTCTGATCTATCAGATTGCTTACTTGCCTAATTGTCTCTGTATCATTTTTGAACTCTTCCATAATACTCTTGTGGTTGACTACTGTACTTGCCATTTCACTAATTTTCCTCCTAAGTGAACCCACTTCTACTGTCAGCTCATCTATTGTTGTATCTTTCTTGTTGACTTCCTTTCCTAATTTTTCTATTTCTTCCTTTTACAAGTGCATCTGTTTCTTAATTTCATCTATGTCATTCTGAAAAGCCATCTCTAGTCTATTTACTCGTTCCACCAGTTTATTGTAAGTCTCCATTTCAACCAGTTCTTGGTAGAAATCATCATCCTGCTTTCTACCTTTATCCCTTTCCTTTTCCAATTTTGCTTTACTAAAGTAGGTGGCCATCATGCAGTACTATGAGAACAGATACTACTTACATTCCCTGGTGCAGAATCGTAGACTAAAAAACTGATCAGCTGATTGTGTGTGTTCTTACCTAATTGTATCTTTACAGGAATGAGTCAAGCTCGTACTGTCCCGTGTCTTAAACTATATTTATCTTACATATCCTTAAATTGTGAATTGTTTTGGCACACACTGTTTCATTCGGTAGTGCATTCCACTGATCAATTGCTCTGTTTGGGAAACTAAATTTCCTTACGTCTTTATCACCTCTCTTCTTATGCAGTTTTTTGTAGTGTCCTCTTGCTGATGCTTCCCCATAGGTTAAGTAATCATTTATGTCTATTTTCTCCTTCCCTGATAAGCATTTATATAGCATAATCATGTCACCTCTTTGTCTTCTCTCCTGTAGTGTTGGTAGATTCAGTTTATTTAGTCTTTCTTCGTAGCTTAGATCCCTTAAGCTTGGTACCCATCTTGTAGCGGCCCTTTGAACTTTTTCAATCTTGTCTATGTGTTTTTTGAGATGAGGACTCCAAACTACTGATGCATACTCCAGGGTTGGTCTAATGAATGATGTTATTATCCTTCTTAGCATGTCTTCATTTATGTATGTCAATGCTATTCTCATATTTACAAGCAGTGTATACATGTTCCATACCTTCTCACTGATGTGGTCAGCCAGAAATAGTCTGTTATTGATAATCACACCTAGGTCCTTCAGTCTTTCTGATGTGTGTAGTATTTTATTTCCTAATTTAAAATCGCAATCAGGTCTTTTTCCCATTTAACCAAACTTGATTACATGACACTTGTCCACATTGAATTCCATTTGCCATGTATTACTCCATTCATGAAATTTATTTAATTCTTCTTGTAGCTCTTTACAAGAGTCTTTGTTAATAACTCTTCTTTGTATTTTTGCATCATCTGAAAACATATTTAGATAGCTTTCATTTCCAGTGTTACTGTCTATATCATTTATATACACTAAAAACATGATTGATGCCAGCACTAAGCCCTGTGGTATTCAACTGTTCATTTCTTTCCATGATGAGCAATTTCCCCTTAGTACTGTTCCCATTTCTTTTATGAGAATGTCTTGCATCCAACAATACTGTTTGCCTCGAATTCCTCCTTGATGGTACAGATTCCATAAAAGTCCTTGGTGTGGTACTGTGTCAAATGCTTTCTTGAAATCTAAATAGATTTTGTCCTCCCATCCTTTTATTTCTTGTAATGTGTCTGTTACTCTGTTATAGTAGCTCAACAGATTATTAACACATGATTTTCCTTTTCTGAAACCAAACTGTCTTTGTGTTATCATATTGTGTTCTTCTACATTATTTACCCAAGCTTTTCTTATAAGCTTTTCTAATACTATGCTTACAACACTAGTTAGTGATACTGGTCGGTAGTTGAGTGGATTTTGTTTATTCCCTTCCTTGAATAAGGGAACAATGTTTGCTTTCTTCCAAATATCAGGTAGCTTACCTTGATTCAAAGATTTCTTGAAAATTAAAAATAATGGTTTACTTAGCTCCTTTGCACATTCACGTAGAACCAACATGAAATTTCATCACGACCATTTGCTTTTCCTTTGTCTAATTAACTTAGCTCTTCCTGTATTACTTTTTCTGATGCTTGTATATCTGGTAGTATGTGTGGGCATCCATGTTCCACATAATCCCTCTCAAAATTCCTCTCCTGTGTGTTCTTACCTAATTGTTCTTACCTAATTGTATCTTTACAGGAATGAGTCAAGCTCGTACTGTCCCGTGTCTTAAACCATATTTATCGTACATATTCTTAAATTTGTGAATTGTTTTTGCACACACTATTTCATTCGGTAGTGCATTCCATTGATCAATTGCTCTGTTTGGGAAACTGAATTTCCTTACGTCTTTATCACTTCTATTCTTATGCAGTTCATTGCAGTGTCCTCTTGCTGATGCTTCTCCATATGTTAAGTAATCATTTATGTCTATTTTCTCCTTCCCAGATATGCACTTATATAGCATTATCATGTCACCTCTTTTCCTGCTCTCCTGTAGTGTTGGTAGATTCAGTTTATTTAGTCTTTCTTCGTAGCTTAGGTCCCTTAAGCTTGGTATCCATCTTGTAGCGGCCCTTTGAACTTTTTCAATCTTGTCTATATGCTTTTTGAGATGAGGACTCCAGACTACTGATGCATATTCCCTGGTTGGTCTAATGAATGATGTTACTATCCTTCTTAGCACGTCTTCATTTATATATGTGAATGCTATTCTCATATTTGCAAGCAGTGTATACATATTCCGTACCTTCTCACTGATGTGGTCAGCCGGAGATAGTCTGTTATTAACCTAGGTCTTTCTCTCTTTCTGATATGTATAGGGTTTTATTTTCTAACTTATAATCCCAATCAGGTCTTTTTCCACTTTTACCAAACTTGATTACATGACACTTGTCCACATTGAATTCCATTTGCCATGTACTACTCCATTCATGAAGTTTATTTAATTCTTCTTGTAGCTCCTTACAAGAGTCTGTGCTAGTAATTATTTGTATTTTTGCATCATCTGCAAACATATTCAGATAGCTCTCATTTCCAGTGTTACTGTTTATATCATTTATAGACACTAAAAACATGGTTGGTGCCAGCACTGAACCCTGTGGTACTCCACTAGTCACTTCTTTCCATGATGAGTAGTTTCCTCTTAGTACTGTCCTCATTTCTCTTTTTATGAGAAAGTCTTGCATCCAACAAAACAGTTTGCCTCGAATTCCTCCTTGATGGTACAATTTCCATAAAAGTTTTTGGTGTGGTACTGTGTCAAAAGCTTTCTTGAAATCTAAATAGATACTGTCCACCCATCCTTCCCTTTCCTGTATTGTGTTTGTTACTCTGTCATAGTAGCTCAACAGATTGGTAACACATGATTTTCCTTTTCTGAAACCAAACTGTCTCTCTGTTATCATACTGTGTTCTTCTAGATGATTTACCCAAGCTTTTCTTATAAGCTTTTCTAATACCTTGCTTACAACACTGGTCAGTGATACTGGTCGGTAGTTGAGTGGATTTTGTTTATTTCCTTTCTTGAATAAGGGGACAATATTTGCTTTTTTCCAAATATCAGGTAGTTTACCTTGACTCAAGGATTTCTTGAAAATTAAAAATAGTGGTTTACTTAACTCCTTTGCACATTCTCGTAATACCCAACATGAAATTTCATCAGGACCAGTTGCTTTTCCTCTGTCTAATCTACTTAACTCCTCCTGTATATCTGGTAGTATGTGTGGACATGCGTGTTCCACATAGTCCCTCAAAAAAAAATTTTCTTATGTAAAAACTAATTGGAAATTCTTATTTAGTACTTCACAAATATCTTTCTCTTGTGTATAAGTCATTCCCTCGTCCGTAATGGATTGTATTATATCTTTTACTTTGGTTTTCCTTCTGATATAGCTGTAAAACAGCTTTGGTTGATCACTACTTTTATTTATTATATCCTCCTCAAACTATTTTTGGGCTTCCCTCCTTATTCTTGTATAGTCGTTTCTTGTCTGTTTGTAATTATTATACGCCCTTTCACTATCGTGTCTGTATCTATTCCACAACAAATCTCTTCTTTCTTTTGATTTTTTACATTCTGTATTGAACCATTTCTGTATTTTCTTATCTGCTTCTTTGTGCTGTGGGATGTACTTCTGGACTCCTATTTCATAAAATTCACAGAATTTTTTAAATACAGCATTTAAATCTTGTCCTCTAAGCTCATTTTCCCAATCAACTTCTAAGAAATACTTCTTTAGGTCTCTATAATTTCCCTTTTTATAGTTTAGCTCTTTTTGTAACTGTCATTGCTGTTTACTATGTCATATGCTATCCTGAAGTTATAATTTAGTACTGCATGATCGCTTTTGCCGAGTGGAGGGTGATATATTAAACTGTCAATATCATTTTCTTGCCTATTAAATATTAGATCTAGCACTGAAGGTACATCAAGTCCTCTTTTTCTCGTGGTTTCCCTCACATGTTGCGTTAGGAAAAACTCTTGTACTAGATCCAGGAGCTTTTGGTCCCAACATCTTTCTTGGCTAATTATATCTAGAGTATTCCAATTTATATTTGTATTGAAATCCCCAGTTAGTATAATTCTTTCCGATTTCTCTTCCATTTTATGTAGTAATGATCTTATACTTTGAATTGTACTCTCCGCCAGGCCCTCATATTCGTCTTTTTCCCATGTGTTTGATCTGGGTGGCATGTACAAATTGGCTACAATTACTTTACCTTCAGATGTGTTGATCTCTACTGCAATCAGTTCTACTTGTGATAGTATATCTAGGTTTATTTAATTGACTTTTAGATTTTTCTTAGTTAATATTATAATTCCTCCTCCTTTTTTTAAATTTCTGTCTCTTCTCCATATATTGTATTCCTCTAAGGTTAGTATGTCATTGGATATCCTTGGTGTTAATTTTGTTTCAGTTAGGCATATTATTTGTGGTTCATTTTCTCTGACATAATCGTTCATCTCTAGTAATTTTGATACCATTCCACCCACATTTGAGTACATCAACTTTATCATTTTGTTTATATACTCGTCATGACATGGTTCTACTACCTTCCTCCTTTTTCTTCCATCCTGTTTGTGTACCACTTTCGTACCTGCAATCCTATTACTTTGTAAAAGAAAATTCTTCTTCTCTTCTGATCTTCCCTCATTTTTTGTTTTTGCTTCCTCCCTTTTCTCTTCCAGTAATTCCAGTTCCTCTTGTGTTAGGCATCTTTTTATCCATACATTTTTGAACTCCTCTTTTTCCATAAGATTCTTTGCATTTTTTGGTATCTCTTCCACAGTGTTTACACTCTGGAAAGTCACCTTTAGAGGTCTTGTCTTGCTTTTCTCGTATTTCCCTAACCCTTTGTGTTCCTCTATGTCTTTACTACAGATTTCCTCTGATACTTCTTTCAGTAAGCTCATTACATTTGCCATCTCCTTTTTGTCTCTTGTGATCTTGTTTTTTACTTCTTCCTCTTCTATACCAGTGATTACTATAGATTTGTTTATCTCTACTGAATCTCTGACTAACTTTGGATTGTTTTGGATTATTCTTTTCACTTCCTTTTTAATGCTTTTTTCCTCCACCCTTGTTTCTAAGTCTTTTTATTTACTTTCACCATTTCAGCATACGTGGTTTCTACATCATTTTTGTAGCTTTGCACAGCTTCATTCACCTGTGTTATCTTCTCAATATCACTGCTCTGGTCCATAAGACTGCTTGCTTGTCTAATTGTCTCTGTATCATTTTTGAACTCTTCCATAACACTCTCGTGATTGACTACTATACTTGCCATTTCACTCACTTTCTTCCTAAGTGTACTCAATTCCACTGTTAGTTCACTGATGGTTGTGTCTTTCTTATTGGCCTCCGTTCCTAGTATTTCCATCTCTTCCTTTTGCAAGTGCATTTGCTTCTTCATTTCATCAATTTCATTTTTGAAAGCCATTTCTAGTTTGTGTACACGTTCAACCAGTCTATTGTAAGTCTCCACTTCAACCAGTTCTTGGTAGAAATCATCATTTTGCTTTTTACGTTTATTCCTTTTCTTTTCCAAATTTGTTTTACTAAAGTATGTATCCATTTTGCAATACTAAAAGAACTGAGTATGTACAGTCACGCGTACTAATTTCTGCTCAGGGGTTACCCCTTCCTTCCCCCCTGTACCCTCGACAGAGGGAAGGGGGGAATCGCAAACAATTCTACCCCGCCTTCTGCCCCCAACTCCCCCACCCTCCACCTCCAGCTGCCAGTTACTGATTAGAAGCAAATTTTCTCATGTCCTGTAAACATGACTAAACTGTTGTTGCACATGCTTTCAACGCCCAAGATTTGGACTATATTTTTAGAATAAATTATTACCGTATTAAACTGCATTCTCAAATTGAAAATATTCACTATCATTGTAATCCAGTGTCATCCGCTGCACAATTATGGGTTCCAGTGCTTACCTTTTCACTTCCCCCAGCTCTCTCTCTCTCTCTCTCTCTCTCTGAATTTACTTTTCCCACTCACTCTTTGTTTTAAAATTTATATAACTTTCTCTTTACTTCTCTCCCCCTCTCCCCCTTTTCTCTCTCGTTCTTTGTCTTAAGTCTTCCCCGCCTCTCCCCCCTCCCCTCCCCCCACCTTAGGCCTGATCAGCAGTCAGTTATACCGTCACCGCTCCTTCGTATATCGTGTGCAGGCAACATTTATCACACACACTTAGGTCAGATGTATGGAAAGCTAATTTTTTATATATATATATATAATTGTATTTCTCATTATGTGCCAAGTTCAAATAGAGAACACCAGACCAATATTCGTAATTTTTATTAGAGTGACCGTTCCACTTCACATAGCTGGGTAGCTGGGCTTATAAACTGCACACACACACACACACACACACACACACACACACACACACACACACGACTTAAATTTTGCACTGACAGCGTGGCGACTACAAATATAGTCATTCTAACAACTGGATCTGCTGGCTCCAAACCTTCCCTGTCCCAGTCAAACTCCTCATTCAATAACCGGTTATTGAATGAGGAGTTTGACTGGGACAGGGAAGGTTTGGAGCCAGCAGATCCAGTTGTTAGAATGACTATATTTGTAGTCGCCACGCTGTCAGTGCAAAATTTAAGTCGTGTGTGTGTGTGTGTGTGTGTGTGTGTGTGTGTGTGTGTGTGTGTGTGTGTGTGTGTGCAGTTTATAAGCCCAGCTACCCAGCTATGTGAAGTGGAACGGTCATTCTAATAAAAATCACGAATATTGGTCTGGTGTTCTCTATTTGAACTTGGCATATAACGAGAAATACAATTATATATATAAAAAAAAATTAGCTTTCCATACATCTGACCTAAGTGTGTGTGATAAATGTTGCCTGCACACGATATACGAAGGAGCGGTGACGGTATAACTGACTGCTGATCAGGCCTAAGGTGGGGGGAGGGGAGGGGGGAGAGGCGGGGAAGACTTAAGACAAAGAACGAGAGAGAAAAGGGGGAGAGGGGGAGAGAAGCAAAGAGAAAGTTATATAAATTTTAAAATAAAGAGTGGGAAAAGTAAATTCAGAGAGAGAGAGAAAAAAAGAGAGAGAGAGAGAGAGAGAGAGAGAGAGAGAGAGAGCTGGGGGAAGTAAAAAGGTAAGCACTGGAACCCATAATTGTGCAGCGGACGACACTGAATTACAATGATGGTGAATATTTTCAATCTGAGAATGAAGTTCAATACGGTAATAATTTATTCTAAAAATATAGTCCAAATCTTGGCCGTTGAAAGCGTGTGTGACGACAGTTTAGTCATGTTTACAGGACATGAGAAAATTTGCGTCTAATCAGTAACTGGCAGCTGGAGGTGGAGGGTGGGGGAGTTGGGGGCAGAAGGCGGGGTAGACTTGTTCGCGATTCCCCCCTTCCCTCTGTCCAGGGTACAGGGGGGAAGGAAGGGGTAACCCCTGAGCAGAAATTAGTACGCGTGACTGTACTTACAGAGCATGTACACTTTCCCCGCGTTGCTGTAGTCTAAACAAACCCAGCTGACTCAGCGCATTTTTTTCCTCGTGGGTCTCTTTTCTGTTTGAACAAGTCTTGTTTAAACTTATTATTTTTTTCCTTTTAATAATGAAAAATCATTTACTCTAACCTGGTACAGAGCTTGACTCATACAAAGATACTAATTTAGGTAATGCCACTGGCCGTGTTGGTTTGGTACGGAACGCCGATGTCGGACGTCTGCATCTGATGACTCCCTGTGTGTGTGTGTGTGTGTGTGTGTGTGTGTGTGCTTTTCTTCCTTTTTAATGTTTTGTTTTAGCCAATGTTTTGCTTAGTTACAGTTTGCATCTGGCGGCATATGACCTTGGCAGTTGCCACCTCCAATTATGTTTTAGTCAATCAATCAATCATTATATCAGTTGAAGCCTAATCATTCATTAGCTGAAGCCTAATTGTATATCATTTGAAGCCTAATTATATATTAGCTGAAGCTTAATCGTATATCATTGAAGCCTAATCGCAATTATTTCAGGCAGGGTACCTCCCACAACCACAATTCGGGGGTGTTTTGGCGACTTTCACCAAGGGCAAATTGACTGTGTTCTGGCTAAAGAGGAAGAATTTACACACCTGACAACGCAATCCGTATCCCCGTAGGCCAAATGGTTACCACACAATCGCGTGCCATAGTTAAAAAAAGTTTATAATAGTTACCCCTCGAAAACAATAAAAAACTTGACAATTTTGATAACTACCTATTTTTCTTATTGAAACAGGTCATTTCAAAGTGTTTTGTCACACCAACCATGAAAACAGGTGTACATAGGTGTGGGGAGATTACTAGGCTGTGGGGAGATAAAGTAGGCTGTGAAGAGTAAGCCTATAGGTATGGGAGTTGGAAAAATAACCAACTTTTCGCATGAAAAGAAAGCATTTCAGTGTGTTCTGTAACATCTTGGCGGCTCGATACCTCTCGGGGGTCTGTAAGGGGTGGGAGGGTAGTGAGGGACAATGAGGGAGGGATGGGGTGGGGTTCAGGGAGGACACAAGGCTAGCAGGGTGGGTGGAGGGGCGAGAGGTGGGTGAGAAGCGACACAGGTGGTTTTGGTGGTGGGAGGAGAGATGTAGGTGCATGGAGGGGTGGGAGGGTGATGGGGGACAAGGAGGAAGTAAGGGAATGGAGGAGACAGTGGCATGGAGGCGGCTCAGAGGGGGGATGCCCCCTCACCGCCCGGGTTGGTCCAATCCCCCCCCCCCTCACGCCACCTCAGGGGTGAGTTCTCATTGGCCTGAAGCCATGTACATCATAATCGGGGCAGAGGAAGCGCTCCTCAGTCTTTTACAGGCACTGCTCAATTGATGCATTTAGGGATTTTGCCATAAAACTCAAATTACACCAATCGATGCGATCAGGACTTCAGGGGTTAAAGAGGTAAGGAACCGAATCACAGCTGTGTTCATAATCTGGTGCCTCTATATTCACGATCTGGTGCTGAATAATAGCTGTGTTCACGATTTGGTGCCGAATCACAGCTGTGTTCTTGATCTGCTGCTGAATCACAGCTGTGTTCACTATCGGTGCCGAATCACGCCTGTCTTCACGATCTGGTGCCATGCTTATCTGTTTCAAATGTCCTCAAATAATATTTCTTTGGCCATGTGGCGAGGCTGGAGAATGAGAGATTGACCATGGAAAGGGTGACCAAGGATGAAAATGAGGAATGGAATGGAGGCATATGAGAGGGGGTGAGTTGGACGGAGGGTAGGTAAATGACAATGGACAGAGCGACGTGGAGGTGATTAGTTTTTACCCTGTAGGAATTAAGGCATTTGGCAATAAATAAGTACGTATTATAATGCTATGTAAAGGTAAATTTTTCCTTTGTGTAACTAGTGATTGCTTTGTAAACTTAAGTTATTACTGTAATAGTAAATGTATTTATTTGAGTACCTTAAAATTTTAACTGATATAATGTTTTGTATAAGTAAAGTATTTCTTATATTGGTTAAATATTGCACTGGATAGGTATTTTTTTCCTTCCTAAAGATATACATCACGTACGTGATAAACCTTGGGATAAATTACATACTTCATAAACTTTGAAGGGAAGAGATGGCTGGTGGGGACAAGAAACAGGCCTCTTTCAGCAGTCCAGGTGGCCACTCGTTCTGGCAGAGTAGATGGATTACTGTACGGCAATGACGAGTACAGCCTCACTCTGAAAACATCAACAAAAGCAATGCCTTAAGAAGAAAAAAGACAATTTAGTATTAATAACACCAACAGCAGCAGCAAGAATAGCAGCAAAGGCAATAGTGATGATGACGACAGTGATAATAATAATGCACATTGGTTTCTTACTCAACTTCAGTCTTAGTTATTCCCTCACTGAGGGGGTGGGGGGCTCACCTTGACGTGGTGACGGGACTTGAAGCATGGCTGGCAGTGACACGTATACTCGAGGCGTGCCTATCTTTGTGGGGCTCGGTATCTGTTGGTCTCGTGGACCAAGCACTCCCTCACCATCACCGGTAAATGAGGCCTACTGATGATGTTACTAATCCTAGCCCATCTTCCATCTTGCGCAGAGTTTTTGTCTCCCCACGTGTTAGCCGTTCATGGCGTCCCGTTAAGATGGGAAACGGGAGTTCTGGCAGTTGAGCGATGCTGCACGATGTGTCATGCAGCTTGCAACACTCCTCTTTGGCCCCCATTCTGGCTAGATGGACCGTATGATTGGGCCCGACCAGGTCAATCAGCTGGTTATATCGATGACGTCGCCGTAGATACACGTAAAGAGATAGAGAGGTTGATTGTAACTGTAGATCAGTGAAGCATTGTATAAAGTCGTAAGGCATCGTATGGCTCGAACTTGCCACTGTCACCAATATTGATGAACGTAGTTGAGGAGTTAGATTAGATGCAGTGATTGTAGGTGTAACATAGATTAATAGCTTCCCCCCCTATCACCAGTGGAGTGTAACGTGGGCCGCTGCTTAGTAAAATGATGCATCGTCGAGTAGAGTGAATAGATAGGTCTCTCTCTTTCTCACCTTCCCTCTTTGTGTATTGTTGTAGAGCACCCTTGAGTTACGGAGTTTACTGTACACAGTTATATCAAAATGTGATTGACAGCGTAACGCTGTGTGACGGCAAACCTCCAAGCTGCTCCTATCTCCTGCATTCTGCCCTCGGTTGTATCCTCGGGCTCTCTGTCCCTATGCTCTCCGAAATTTGAGAATATATACGGTTTGGTCGGGATGTAGTGTCTGGTTGATTTCCATGGTATGCTCTGGACAACAAAGAGACTGTTTGAGATACATTATGTGTTAAGACATTCTTGATGGCCTGGGACAACAGGATTGTGGATATACATCATGTTGATTGACACTCCTTGTGAGAAGCTTTGTACAGTATGTCTCCAGCAGACACTACATACTGCACATTGTGATATGAGACCAGGGGCGTCATTTCAATTTTCCTTGGGGGGGGGGGGATAGGCTATTTAGGAGTCCCCCCTACTCCCACCTCCCCACATGGCTGGGGTGGCGAGCGAGCATTTTGAAACAACATGCAAAGCTATATTTAGGGAATTAAAACAGGAAGCAAAAATATATACTGTATATAACTATTTGTTAAACCAATTACTTCCTGAAAGTCACACTAATGGATATTTTAGCATTGGCAGTATTTTTGTGTGACGTTGAATATATAATTTAAAGTGCATGGTAAAGTGCATATCACCGCATTATATGCTAACGACCTTGGATAACAGACCAAACAGCATTTAAAATATCTGTATTGGTGAAAGCTTAAACTGACTTCATTCTTATAGCCTAATGAAAAGATAATTAATATAAAATTGAGAGTGAAAAGATGTAAACTTGTAACTGAATTAAAAATGAAAAGCTTTTAGCTTACTTGCCCCCCAAATACCATGAACCATATAAAGTAATGTGAAAAAGTAAGCTGTATACTTAGAGGTGTGAGAAAAAAAATGATTTTTACATTTGGAAGAGGCTCACGTAAGAAGAGTATATTAATTTAAGAACTCATTAGAGGAAATTGAAAATTAAACTAAGTTTATTTATTGCATTGAAAAATGAATAAACTACTGCAACAGTGGATATCTCCACGATCTCTGCTTTGCAAAGTTATCAACCAGGGTGTTAAAGATAAGATTTTAACAAGTTCCTTTTCTGAGGCCGTAAGAAGCAAGTCACTTAAGCGATCATTTCTCATTGAGGTTCTTAGGTATGTCTTGACTAAGCTAAGTACTGAAAAAAGTCGTTCATTGCCTGCAGCAGTTACTGGAAGGATAAGAAGAATTTTGATAATTTTCACTATTTCTGAATACGCACAATGTAATGGTTTGAGTTCATATAATTAAAACAGATTCTTTGGCTTGTCATTCTTGCTTAGAAAATGTCTTTTGCAACAGATATTTGGGAAACTAGAAGAATTTCATCTATGTGTATATCTTTGTACGACTGTACTATAATAGAAAGCTTCTCATATTCTAGAACAGTGGTTCTTAACCTTTTTTGAGTCACGGACCCCTTCGAGAAACTGGTGAACGCTATGAACCCCTTCCCTACAAAAATGCACATAAGCACAAACGCAGCATTTTGCATGCAATAAATATACATTATTTTATTGAAAACTACCTCACGCAGTGTATCACAAAGTATAAAACAGTCTTTACAAAGAATTATGTTTCTCACTCTTTTTCATGCAAAAACTAATGGCCACTCGAAAAAAAAGAAATACATCCAACTTGAGCAAAGTAAACAAAACAAAACTTTAAGTCTGCTCAGAAGTTCATTTCAGTGAGAGAGTTGTTGTTGCTGTTTGGCTTGAATAAGAAGAAATTGTGGAGTGGTCTTTGACAAGGCAACACCCATGTCATCGTTGACATCTTGTTGATTTTGACTTTTCATTTTGATAGAAACAAGCACTGAAATCCCTGACTCACAAAGGCAAGTAGTTGCAAACGGAATCAGAGCACCGATAGCTCGCTTTGCCAGATGAGGGTAGGCTTGTGTCAACGAACACCAGAATTCTTCAAGACTTTGAGTTTGTTTGTTTGTGTGTTTTAAGTTAATGATGCCAAACGGCATCACGCAATCTCGCTAAATTGTTCTCAATTATTCTGACCTTCACGGACCCCCTGTATCCCATCCATGGACCCAGGTTAAGAACCCCTGTTCTAGAAAGTCTCTGGAACTGCTATCAAGTGCATTCTTTGCCTCTATTACGAGCATGTTTTGTGTGAGGCGAATATCAAGCTTTGAGGGAAATCTATCCATCAAAATAGGTTCTTTTTATTTCAGTCTTTGGCGCAATAGAAGCATTCACCTCGTTTCTCCCTAGAGCTGAATCATTTAAAAAGCTCTTTAGTCCTGATGATACCGTCTGAAATCTCTTATGCTAGGTCTGCTCAACTGATTTGAATTTTCCAAGTTGGTAAGTGCCTCATATGTTGAAGCAAAATCTTTAGCTTTGTCAAAAATATCAGAGAAAGCCTCGTCCGTTCTCAAGACCTGCAATTTTTTAATAGTTGACTGTATGAGAGAGAAAGCTTCAGATAATAAGGCTTCCTTTCCTTGAAGCTGATCTGACAAACTATTGGTAACTCTATGGACTTGTTCAGTAATATGTAGATCCATTACGAACCTGAAAGACTAACTTTTTATACAGTCCATATGCTTCTGCCGTAGCTTCTGAATCAGAACCCTCTGAAACTGTATGAAGCACTGATAGCAAACTCCCATAGCGAAGCTTAACCTTTGATACTGACCTATAATAGTAAGACCATCTAGTTATAGCAGGTCTTTCTAGTGTCAAAACCTGAAGATCTTCTGCTTTCTGTGCCTCTGTGAAAAGTTGGTTCCCTGTGTTACTGCTTAATGAATGTGTAAAGTGTGTTACTAATTGAAAAAAATTAAGAGAGGCCACTGGTATTCACTAGGCAGTCACCCAGTACTAAATTCAGCCTTTGTGCATGGCAATGTATGTATACTGCTTGGGGAATTTTATCCCGTAGTCTTCCTTGAATCCCGCTAGAGCATCCACTCATTACACTGTCACCATCAAAACATTTAGCCACACACTTATACCAAATTAAACCAGATTGTTCTATCTCCATATATATAAAATCAGCTAAACTTCCAGCATGAACATTTTCCATGTGATAGGTTCCAATGACACGTTCCTTCACAATACCCTCACTAAAGTACCGCACAAGAAGAGCCATCTGTTCCTTTTTTGACAAGTATTTCCTTTCATCAACCATAACTGAAAAGTACTTGACTTCTTGTGGTTAAGCACAGATTGTGTCCTTGATATGTCTTCCAACAACTGATATCAACTCATTCTGGTCGATCTAACTTTTATTTTAGAGAGTGATTTGATTCAGCAATTAAGGTGAAGAATTTCTATATAATTTTCTGAATTCAGTGTATCACCACCCTCATTCTGTCCACGAAAAGACAGGCCTTGCCTTTCCAATAATGCAGTGACTTTTAAAAGTAACTTTACATGTTCCCTGTTGTCCTCAATTTCTTATAGCCTAGCTGAAGATAGAGAAGATGCTACAGACTGAGTTGACCCTGACTGAATATCCTTGACATTAGACCAAGCGATCATAATATTGAAGTGTCTTTCACTTGCCTGACGTTGTTTGAGAAGGGAACTGGTGTCTTGCCATTTCCTTGTTCCAACATCAATTAACAGTGTCCTACCTAATCCTTCCTCCTTGCAAACAAATGCTTCAGTAAAGTGCCTATATGGGAACCAGTAACACGCATCTTGTGAGACCGAGTATTCTAACCAAGAAAATATATCAAAATAGAGACTTCTAAATTTCCTATTATTCTGATTGCTTGGGTAGCTTGGCAATTTTGGTTGACTGGGTTTATCATAGGGGGACTTAGATATATCAACTGATTGAGTTACTGGAGTTTGTGTTGTGGATGGACTGTTTTTTGTATATTTTTTATCTTAGTTCAGCGCAACAGTATGTGCTAACGTGACTTCTGCTTCATCAAAAGAAATAATATATGAGTCTTTTGACTAGGGAATGATGTAGTGGCTAAGTCAATATTGTTAGTTGCTTTACTGGTTGAATATATCTATCTATCTATATCTATCTATCTATCTATCTATCTATAGGATGATGATGCCTGTAGAGTTTCAAGTTCTTCAACCAGTAAAGCAACGCCCACTTTGGGAACCACTGATCTAAATGAACTCTTAAGACTCCTACCTACAGTACAGGTACGTACTTCCTAAGATGAATAAAAGCTATTAATGATCGCCAAAATATACTGGACAAAATAAGTTAGGGATCATGGGCATTTTGGTTTGCTAAGGTTGTGGGGAATAATGTGTAGTGAAATACCCATATGTATGGACTGAACACACATTTTGTGACTTGACTTTGGTTCACTGTATGCTTCACCACGATTTGCACGTGCTCATGAGCCGCACGATACAAATGTGGTAAACTCTGGGTAGTAGTGTGACGCAGACAGTCAGTCGGCAGACATCACCACGTTATTGTGAAGGTGAACAGCGATTGAATGTGACTTTAGTAAAGGCATGCCACCACAAAGACGTCATTTACAGGCAAATGAGCGCAATCAAGCAGTCGGAATGCTTCAGGCTGGACAAACCCAGCGTGATGTTACTTTCCATTTCGATGTGTCCCAGAGTGTCATCTCTAGACTCTGGACACGATTTCAGGGGACTGGTACAGTCAATGAGAGGCCTAGGAGTGGCAGACCCCGTGCCACAACGCAACGCCAAGACCGGTACATCGTAACGTTGGCCCGGAGACAGCGGTTTCAACCTGCTCCAAGACTGACTACTCAGTTTAATGTTGCCACAGGCCTGCACATTACGCCCCAGACTTTGAGAAACAGACTGCATGCTGCTAATCTCAGGGCTTACAGGCCAGTACTGCGTCCCAGACTTCTCCCACATCATCGACAACGACGCTTGGAATTCGCACGTCAACATGTGAATTGGGATAGACGACGTTGGGAGCCGGTACTGTTCACAGATGAGTCCCGATTCTGCCTGGACTTCCACGATGGTCGTAGGCGTGTATGGAGAGAGGCCAGACAGAGATACAGCCAGGCATTGGTGGCTGAACACAATTGGTTTGGGGGCGGCTCTGTGATGATTTGGGGTGGGATCTCTCTGGGGGGTCGCACTGACATGGTAGCCATCAGGAACGGCACACTGACTGCTCTCCGGTACAGGGATGAAATTCTTCACCCAGTCGTCAGGTTATTTGCAGGTGCAATAGGACCTGATTTCATTCTCATGGACGATAACGCCCGTCCCCATCGTCCTCGTGTGGTTCAGGAGTACCTGCAGAGGGAAGGTATCGAGCGTATGGAGTGGCCTGCTGTCTCACCGGACCTGAATCCCATCGAGCATGTGTGGGATCATCTTCAGCATCAACTTTCCCAGCGTCCAAACCAACCACAGACCCATGATGACCTTGAGAACGCGCTGAGAGAGGAATGGAACAATCTCCCACAACAGAACATTGTGAATCTCATCATGAGTATGCAACGCCGATGCCAGGCTGTTCTGAGAGCAAACGGAGGTCACACCGAGTATTGATGAGCCTCTGGGTCAGTTTTGGACATGTTCTGTGAAGGTCAAGTTGTCTTTCATGCCAGAGATCTTCACGTCATTCAGTGACATGTTTTTTTGTGCACTATGACCAACAAATCAATAAATGAATTCGGAAGTTCTGATTAACTATTGATGAAAAATGATGTCAGCGTTTGCGTTTCATATATTCTGCCATGTACGTACAAAGGTTTGGTTTTAATCACTGACATAGTCCATGATCCCTAACTTATTTTGTCCAGTATACAATAAAAAAGGCAGCTCGATACTGAAGTTAACTGAACAGTGGGCTACGAACATATTTACATTGACATCCTTTAATATACCTAGTAAATTATTGTGATTATTACACACACACACACACACACACACACACACACACGATATATTTCACTCAAAATGTATTGAGGCTAAACGCAAGTTATTTTTAATTTCACGGTGTTAACCTTATATATATATAATTTTTTCATTAACTGTAGTTGATTTGGAGGCCCTCTCAGAAAGCTTGGGGGTTGGGGGCGAACGCCCCTCGCTGCCCCCCCAAATTGACGCCCCTGTATGAGATATATACTAGTGCCTATATAATGCCTACATATCACTCGGTCATGCAAAGCTGTCGTACCAACGACAGCAGATATTGTCATAACATGTTATGTTCATATTACAATCAGCTTGTAAGCTAATTAAATGAAAACATAATATTGTAAAGGTAACGTAATTGTACGAATACTGTATCACACTTGCAGTTACATCGTGTTATTGTAATTATAATTAGAATGTATTAAGGCAACTATTACACAGGTGTGGCTGTAACATAACAATGTGTTAATGCAACAGTTACACAAGCGTGGGTGTGACAAAATTGTAGTTACATCGTGATAATGTAACTGTTACACAAGCGTGGGTGTAACAAAACTGTAGTAATATTGTAATATAATTGTAGTTACATTGTGTTAATGGAACTGTCACAAAGTGTGGTTATAACAAAGTTGTAGTTACATCGTGTTGATGCAACTTTTACACAAGTGTGGTTATAACAAAATTGTAGTTACATCGTGTTGATGGAACTTTTACCCAAGTGTGGTTGAGAATAGCATAATGGTCAAGTCAAGTTAGCTCAAAGACTCGTTGGTTATGGTCAAGTGGGCAGTGAGAGGACTGGTGGCTCCTATTGTCCTGGAGCCACCCATGTATAGGTCTCCTCGTGGTTACCTGCGTAGAGTCCCTCGCTGCTTCTCGGGTTTTCAGCAGTGTTATCCCTGGCATTTGACCTACCCTTGTTGGGCTTCGTGGTTGGTGAAGGGGTGAGGGAATGAAGTACGAGTATATTGTAGAGCTTTATGGATTCCAAAATAAACGATACTGTTGACACCTCAGGAACTGTTCCAGGCCTATCTCATTCCAGATCTCTGATCGCCACTCTCGAGCATTTCCAGGCCCCTGAGGATTATTTTTCTTTGTCACAGCATCCAGCTTGGACTGGGAAGCGTTCTTGTCGGGTTGGTGCAGCTCTAGGGTTCGGCTCCGATAATAATGGGCCTGTATCATATGCAAAAATATCTAGTGATGAAATCTGCTGTGCCTGCGTAAATACTAGATACTAACATTTGATTTGCACCGTGCCATTGTGCCTGCATGTGGCAAAGAACCAATTATCTCTTCACAGGGGGATGGAAACATTTTTTCCAAGCATCCTACCCAGAAGAGAGCTCGTGATTAATGGTTCTGACCTCTGTTTCTGGTGCCCATGTTACCTGTGTTCCTCATGCAACCTTTGACCAATGCAAGGGTGTCATTTTTTCCCATGACCACCTTCGGGAATTAGAGGCATGGTTGTTGGAGGAACAGCGATCTTCGGGCATGGTAACTGTTGAGCGCCTGTAGAAGAAAATAGAGAGTATCTTGACCCTGACACTGACAATATACAAGTAAATGTCGCTTACGTCTGTGGAACTGCCTTTGCTATCACTTCCTGCGAAGCCATACGTGCTGATCCCTAACACCGACATCAGGGATATCGACATGTTAACTGATTTTGCCACCGTGCATAGGCTGACCTTCCTGGTGTCTGTGTCTCCTGTTCTGGACCAAGTCATATAAGTGACTGCGCAGAACCTCTTAAATGTTATCACTGTGGGGGTCCTCATGCTGAAACACGCACACGTGAGAGGGTTTCGTTTCCTGAAGCAAAGAAGAGAGCCCAGACTCGCTTCTTCCAGCCTGGAATTACTTATGCTGTTTCCTTTCTGGACTGCCTGGACATCGCCCTGTTACTCAGAAGCTGCTTTGACTCATTGCATTGCCCACTTTTCCATCTGGTTATTAGCCAGATACTTTCCCCGAAATTAGTATTTTATGTAAGACTGTTGTTCTCCAACCCTTTCCTGCGACTGTTTCTGCCCTCACTTCGGTGGCTGAGCGCTTGCTCGCGTATGTGGTGATGGCAGTCGTCCATGTTGACGTGACTCCTTGTCCTGCCTTGTCTAGCATGCATGACTTTCCATCTGTACCTGTGTTGATCCCAGATTCGTCACTTGCAGGGTAACTCAAACTCCTGGGTGATTTTACGGATACATATTTACTCAAGTTGAACGCAGATGTAGCCTCCACTACGCCTGCCTTGTCTCTGGGCAGACAGCGGCCTGCTCCTAGCTCTCCCTCTTGGAAAAGACTATGTAAGCAGAATCTGAACTAGACCAACCATTAGGTATGGGATTTTGGCCACGTACGACCTACTTAGAACACTTATTGATGACTGGTAGAACATACAACAGACTTACTACTGGATTACAAGTGGTTACAATTTTCCCTTCCGCAATGGAAAAATTGTGTCTCCTGATAAATTGGGTGAATATTGCATAAGTAGCTTAGGTACACAGCGGTTGGAGACATCAATGAATAATTTCATAAGAATGTAATTGGAGAGATAATATAATTAACTTCTGAGTACAAGGGAGTATAATAACGAAAGGGGTAGAATATTGTAATGGAAGCAGTTGGATCCAATAAAGAAGGAAATATGTTTGCATTATATGGCCATGTTAAAAATTTAATGAAAGTGATAACTGTTGTTGAGTAAAATTAGAATGCAATTAATGCATTATAATGTAATAGGTAATTTATTAACAAGGCATGGAGTATGTGATAAGTATAGTAATTGTAGGAACACATAGTCTATAATTAACCACAAGTTCACAGCTGAAGTTAGTATGGAGGGTAATTGATAATTATAATAATACATGTCATAATGAACATATAGTAGCTGAGTACACTACAGTTGATTTCACACACACACACACACACACACACACACACACACACACTGTCTTTGAGAGTGATGTCTTTAAAATATTGAGAAACTTCCACACATTTATTATCGTTTTCTGGTTTCTATTATATAATTCTTTATGTTATTGATTCACAGCTCAGTGTTTACGTCTGTATTATTATACTTTTGTTTCCTTTACAACTATTTTCACTTTTTCACAGTTATCTTTCCTTCAGTATCAAGTTACATGATCTTCACATCTTCAGCAATCATAATGAGTGTCACTGAGGAATACCAGTTTTCAGGTCTCGTGGTTGCCGCACTAATCTTGTCGCAATGCTGATCTCATGTAGGCTAGTCTTTTATCCATTCGCTTAACACAACAGTAAAGGAAACATAGTAACAAAAAATCCAGTAAGACAACTTACCATTGGGAGAAACAAAGACTGGATGTACCCATGAACGGTTAAAAGCTGAAGAGAACTGGTGCATAACGAAATCACTCTCATTTAAAAAGAAAATCGAACATGCGTAGGTTGTCTAATGTGATGGAGAGATTGTCAGCAGGCAGATGGAAGGTAATCTTAATAGGTTTGAAGATTTCATATTCGCAGGAACGAAGTGCAAACTGGTGATGTGTAGTATGGGCGACCACAGACTCTGATTTTACCGTACAGTAATCAGGAGCCTTGTAGAAACTAGTTGCAGATACTGAGCGAACGGGAGTTACAGAAAAAATAAGACTAACAGGAGTTGATACACTAAAGAAGAAATGGCGGATATGGTTTAGACGAGCATGGTGCTCTTGGAGCTAGGGGGCTGGAACAAAGGAGCATACAGATTGTACCGAGAAATTACGAACTAAGGCAGATTCGCAAGGAGTAGCGCTACTAGGAAAGATTATCAGGAGGTAAGCAGCACAAACTTGAGAATTAGGTGTAAGAATAGCACACCTGCTGAGGTCACTGGAGGATATGAAAGCAATGGAGACATGATCATGTGCAAGAAGAAAATACTCCAAAGAAACAGAGGCCTGTAACAGGGAATTTTTGTACCGGAAAGGAAAAGGAATGATGTGAAAGAGATCGAATGTCACAGAAGAGCGAAGAGGGATATGAACAACAATTTCTTTAGTAAGGAACGTGGCCTCAAGTATCGGTTAGTAGTATTCTAAGGAGGAAAATGAAAGCACTGGAAACAAGTCAAAGGTGGAGTGAGCCCATTTCAATGTAGAGCGGAGGTCGGAGATAGGTATCAAATCTACAATGACACGACCACAGACAGCATTTACCAGGATACGAACTAAGGTAGTAACTTGAGAGACAAGAGAGTTCAGAGAAACTTGTGGGTTGTCCATGTAGAGTTTTACATACAAAAGTTCTGATACAATATTAAGTTTTGAGATTTCCTTTGTTAAAATTCCTGTGCAATTGTTTAATGTGCGTTTAATATCATTTCAATGGTTTGTGCTCTTCTGTAGCATAGTGTTAAACATTAATTAATCTGTTTTGAGATTCTAGGGCATTGACTAATTCAACAAGTCAAATTTAAATCCAGAACGGTCACGAGTGGTCGCTACACCAAAAAAAAAAAAAAACACTTAAAATTTCTCCTCCAAGATCAAAGAGTCTACGTTTCACTCGTGAAAGACCTACGGGTGTTTGGTTAGAGATAGTGTCATGTAGATGAGCGAACTGTATGCTAATATAATCCATTTTCCAGCATATGGGTAGGTAAAGTGGGTACCAAAATGCATCCCCTGTATGTTGTTCTTTGATAGCAGATAGAAGGGCCTGTAATTGTTCTAGCTGGTGTGCGAAATCGAGCAGGACGATGGCCATGGAGGCCAGCAGCTCTAGGTCGTAGTGCAAGGAGACTCATTTTTCACCACATTATCTCGCTTCCCACGCCAACCAAGGCCCCGGGCCGTACGACGCCACCGTCCTCACCCAACCCAGACCCAACTAGGGTCAGCACTGCCAGCACGTGGATCCACAACATCTTTCCTATAAAATAAGTTGAAGTTAGAGGCGATGATTTTGAAGATGATTATGATGAGAGTGTGGGGTGATAATATTATGTAAGAGACTTGCTGGCAGAATACAACTTTGCACGATAGTTATTAACAGAAGGGGAAGGTGGTATCGTTCTAGAAGAAGAAGAGGAGTCTGAAGAAGTGTCAAAGGAAGGAGTGGAAGAAGAAGCATTTCCTGGTTGAGAAGATGAGACATCTCCTAGTGGCTTCTCCAATACTATCCCCCTCAGCTCACGTTTGAGGGCGTTGACATGCATCCACTGGTCTCTGCTTGAGACAGAGCTTGAATTTCAAATTTATTGCCCTTACGACAGACAGCACAGAAAGGACCTATCAAGTTTTGATTCACACTCGTGATCTAGGGCAAAACCTAAACCACATACTTGGATGGTAACATCGGAGACAGCTGCGTGTTGCTTACGTATCAATTCTGCATTTGAGAGGGCCAAATTATCCTGAACGTACTCATGAATTTTCTACAAATTTGAGAGGTGAACTTTGACATAATCATCGTGATTGTAGATCGGATCAGGCTTAGACTACAACAAGGAATAAGGTAGTCTTTTGTCAAGCCATAGATGATAAAGAATGGAGTTTTACCAATTGATTTATTGATGGATCCATTAATTGAAGCAGCTACCTGCAGGATCCACTCATCCCAAGTGGAACTCCGATCTCCCACCATGTGACGCAGACTCTCCAATATCTTCCTATTCTGATGCTCTACGAGGCCATTAGAGGCTGGATGATGGACCACTGTATTGCATTTTCTAATTCCATATCAATGACAAATTTCTTCCAGCAATGAATTGTTGAACTCTGACCCGTTGTCAGTTAGAATGACTTCTGGGGTTGTGAAAAGGCAAATGACTGAATTATCAAAAGCATGGGAACCGTATTAGCAGATCTGTCACGCAATGGATCCAATATCAAGAATGGATAAATGATCGACTACCACTAATAGATTGATTAAACCAGATTCTGTACGTGGTAGCTTCAGAAGATCAAGGGAAACAGTTTACCAAGGCCTTGGCGATACTAGGTATTGCAATATAGGAGCAGGTTGATCAATTGTTCCTTTATTACGAGCACACGATAAACATGCACTGCAGTGTGCTTTTACATCTTTTTGCATAGTGAGCCAATAATATGAAAGTCGCGTTTGTCATAAGCTTCTCTACCAGGGTGTGACAAATGAGAGGTGTCATGGATTAAATGAAGAGCAGCAGGAATTAAGTCTGTTTGAATGACTAGCTTCTTAACTTCGCGACATGGCACAATGTTACCTATATTTTTTTTTTTTTTTTTTTTTTTATGTATCCTACTCTGGTATAGGCTTCACAGCCTGCTCTCAAGGCCCAGTAGTCTTCATACATACCATACACCTCTACATATCACCATTTCGGCGCTAACACCCACCGTCCATATTGAATACATGCTAGGGCAGTCTCATACAGGACTGGTGTATTGGTATTAGCGGGGATATTTTTAAGACATGTCGGCGGGTCTTCTGGTAGATCAGTAAAGTCTGATTTTGTGAAATTCAAATCCTTAAACTGTTCCCTGCCCCAGCGGGGATTTGAACCTAGGTCACGTAGGACTACACGCCACCTCTCTATCGGTTAAGCCACCGCCTCCCCCTAGTTTTTGTAGAGTGAGTCATTATTAAGGAAGAAATCAGACACAGGAACTGGTAACTTTGGCAAAGAAGAATGATCACCGGACTCAAGAAAATATATGACCTGATACGGACCAACACGTTGGAACCCATGGAATGCGTCATTACTAAACGCCAAATTTATGTCACAAACAGTTGAGACTGTGGCAACATAGCCAGAGAGAGCATCGGCTGCAACATTTGACTTTCATGGAACGTATTCAAAGTTGGATTATAGTCAATAACAGTAACTGCCCAACGTGCAAATCGACCAGTAAGATTACGTCCCTGAAACAGGTCACACAGAGGAAAATGGTCTGTTTCGATATGAACAGGGTAATCGTAGATAATGTCGTGGAAATGTTTCAGGGACCAGACCACAGTGAGGGCTTCCCAATGAGTTGCACTGTAATATTTTTCTGCGGAGTTTAACAAACGGCTGGCATAAGCAATGATACGTTTATTTCCTTTGGAGTCATCTTGCATAAGGACAGCACCGAGGCCCACTCTGGAAGCATCAGTACATAGCAGAAATGGTTTTGAATAATCAGGGAAAGCCAAGACCAGGACTCGTGCAAAAGAAATTTTCAGGGTGGTAAAAACTGTAGCTTGTTCATCTGACCACATAAAATGCTTGTCTTTCTTTAAGAGCTTCGTTAATGGCACAGCAATTTGGGCATACCCTTTGATGAAATGACAACAGTAGCCACTAATACCGAAAAAACTACGTACTGCATCTGTGTTGGTAGGAATAGGGAAGTTTGTTACTGCATTGACCTTTTCATCTGATGTATGAATTCCATGAGCTGTAGCTTCTTACATGAAAAATTACACATAGACAGTTTGATATTAAGTCCAGCTTCTTTGAGCCTAGTGAATACCTCGGCCAATTTCTCAAAGTGTTCCTCTAGAGAGTGACTAGCGATTATGACATCGTTAAGCAAAGACTGAGTGACCTATCATGCCGGCGAAAACTGTATGAATTAGCTGCATGAACGCCGATGGTTCATTTCTCAAGCCAAATGGGAATCTACAGAATTGGTAATAAACGGACAGAGTGCTAAAGGCAGTGATTGGACAAGATGATTCCTCCATTTCTACTTGCCATTAGACACTCAAAAAGATCTAGGGAGGAGAAAACACAATTGTTTTCTCCTAAGGATTCCAACAAATAAGTGAGTACAGGAATTGGGAATCTATCCAGAACAGTCAGCTCATTTACGTGTCTGTGATCTATGACTGGTTGAAACTCACCACCTTTCTTTGGAACGAGAAATAATGGACTGTTCCACGGGCTGTCAGAGTGATCGATAATGCCGGATTCCAACATTTTCTGATTAAGACGATCAGACTGTTGACGTTGACTGTGAGGTAAACGATAGGCAGGGATGTACACTGACTCAGCTTCAGGTTGTAATGTAATTGCATACTTGATAAAGTTGGTTTTGCCCATGTTCTCACCGGGTAGGGCTACTACTTCACGATAGTCTCAAAAGAGATCAAGCAATTGACTTCTTTACTCAAGATAATTGCTCTGTGTCACATGAGATTCAAGGTTAGATGGAATGGTGATGTCAGTAGGGTGAACAACTGAGCACACATCTGCAACAGAGAGTGAGAAGTCTTAGCACATACATACGGCCGCTGGGTTTTCCAAACAATCACCAATATGTGTCCCAGTATGCAGCTTAAGTGGGGCAGTACTAGTGTTGGCTAAGTACAGATAGCATAAGCCATCGTCTGACAGAGCACAGCACAGACTCGTAACTCAAGCCTGTAACACGACAGGTTTCACGCTGAGAAATAGCAGTGTCACCACTAGTGGACCCAACAATCCTCAGAGCAACTTTATACATTGCAGGGTAAAACCATGCACTTTTTTACCACTGCCGCATTTCTTGTAAAGGACTGCATGTGGTCTGCAAGAAGTAATCACGTAGGTAATGCCGAGGTCATGACAGCTCAGTGCCACAGGATGGCTCACCAAGTTTAAGCATTGATGAACACAGTTCATCATTATGGTGATCAGAGAAGTCAGTAACTGGATCAGGCAGAGCAGAAGAGGATGGATCTGATGAGGGATCATTAGGAGGGGTCATTGTTGTTGTTGGGATATTCGTCCCAGTAAAACCAGGACACGGGCAGAGAGCCCATCAGAGTTGCACATGGAGTGCACATTCTAAAATTAGTGAGGTGGAGGGTAGTCTCTAACCATACGGAGTAGAGTATCTAAAGGTGCCCTGGCAACGATGCCGACAGCATCAGTAAAGTCGTCACCTGATCGGGCATGGCCCACATCAGGGCAAGACCTAAGCAAGGATGTGGCGGGGCAGTGAAGGAGTTAATAAATGAGAAGCATGTCAGACCTGGCCAAGCAATGTAGACATGGAACTGGCTCTGTACCAGCAATTTGTTTAAAAGAGGAACTCCAGGTGCAATCTACGGAGTCTCACGACTTGATAGTTACGCAAGCCCGGGAGAGGCAGCAGAGGACAATAAGATGTAGCGATGGCATACAAAGCCACCTTTTTTTTTTGTTTTATGTGAGAAAGAAGGAACCAAAGGCCACGAGCCTGCAATAACTGTTCCCTACTACAGAGAAACAAAATGCAAGAGAGCCAAATTCAAGATCCAATTATTTCGAGATGCCTGGACACACTGCGTTTGAAAGACTGGAGATCATAGGAATCAGGAAATACAGACAGAGGGAGACAGTTCCAGAGTTGACCTGTTGCATACATGAAGGACTGGGAGTAACGATTAACTCTCGCATTAGAGAGTTGGACAGAAAAGGGATGAGCATTTGCTGCTAGATGGGTGCTACGCGCCCGTCTTAGAGGTGGAGAAATACATGCAGACAGTTCAGAGCAGCAGTGACCATTGAAGTAGCGACAGAAAAGAGATAAAGATGTAACAGTGTGGCGAAGAGACAGAGGTTGAAGGGAGTCAGTAAGAGGAGGAAACTTAATGAGATGAAAAGCCTTTGACTCCACCCTATTGAGAAGAGCTGTATGTGGGGAACCTCCCCACACATGAGAGTTGTATTCCACACATGGGCGGATAAAACCCGTGTATAGAGTCAACAATTGTGTGGGGGTAAAGAATAAATGCAGTCGGCTTAGCACACCTACTCTCCAAGAAGCAGATTTTACAAGAGATGTAATATGATCTTTCCAAGACAAGTTCTGAGTAAATGAAACCCCAAGCAAGTTCAAGGATGATGGAGGATTAAGCTGAATATTATTAAACATTAGTGGGTAAACCTGAGGAAGATTGTGTCGGGTTGATAGGTGTAGAAACTGAGTCTTTGATGCATTAAAAACAACAAGATTATTTTTACCCCAGTCACAGATACGAGCCAAGTCAGACATTAGGTGTGCCTTAGCTTCATCCCTTGTTTGTTGAAATAACTGCTGAGATGGACGTTGCAGGAACCGAACGGAAAGGTGAAGGGTGGAGTCATCAGCATATGAGTGGATAGGGTTAGATGTACAGCTTAGAAAATCACTGATGAATAAAAGGTAGAGAGTTGGTGACAGGACAGAGCCCTGAGGAACACCACTGTTGATAGATCTAGGAGAACGATGGCCGTCTACAATGCGGGTATAGAACGTCCAGAAAGGAAGCTAGCAATGAAGGCACAGATAGAAGGATAGAAACCATAAGAGGGCAATTTGGAAACTAATGATTAATGCCGGACTCGATCGAAGGCCTTTGAGATGTCAAGTGCAATAGCAAAGCTTTCACCAAAGTCCCGAAAGAAGGATGACCAGGAGTCTGAAAGGTAGGTGAGAAGATTGCCAGTGGAGCATCCCTGATGGAACCCATACTGACGATCAGAAAGAAGGTTGTGATAGGAAAGATGCTTTAAAATTTTTCTATTAAGAACTGACTCGAAAGCTTTTGAGATACAGGATGTTAAAGCAATTGGACGATAGTTTGAGGGTTGGGAATGGTCACTCTTTTTTGGGACTGGCTGAATGAAAGCAAACTTCCAGCCAGAAGGAAAGGTACAAGTAGATAGACAAAGGCGAAAGAGTTTGCCAAGGCAGGGTGTAAGCACAGAAGCACAGTTCTTGAGAACAACAGAAAGGACCCCATCAGGCCCATATGCCTTGTTAGTATTGAGGCCTGTGATGGCAGATAATACATCAGGTGAAGAAATTTTGATATCATCCATGAGGAAGTCCGAGGGGGGAAGTGATGGAGGAACAGCACCGGAATCATCTAAGGTGGAATTGAAAGAGAAAGTCTCATTGAAGAGATCTGCTTTATCAGTAGAAGAAATAGCTATAGAGCCATCAGAGTAGAAAAGAGGAGGGAAGGATGATGAGGTAAAGTTGTTAGAAAGATTTTGGCAAGGTGCCAGAAGGAGCGAGAAGAATTCGAGTTGAAGATTTGAGAGCATTTGGTACGGATGAAATTATTTTTAGCAAAGCGAAGAACAGACTTAGCACGATTCTGGCCAGAAACATGTAAAACATGTGATTCAGGGGTGGGTTGGCTCTGATACCTTTTATAGGTCCTCTCCTTGTTGTGGACAGCATTAGAACAAGCGTGATTAAACCAAGGCTTTCTTGCGTTAGTCAAAGGATATGAGGAGGGAATGTATGCTTCCATGCCCGAGAGAATAACCTTCGTAATGTGCAAGGCACACCCAGATGGCTCCCTGCCATGGAAGCAATAATCACTCCAGGGAAAATCAAAGAAGTACTGCCTGAGGGCCTTCCAGGCCGCAGCTCCAAAGTGCCACAGACGACATTTCTTTGGGGGTTCCAAAGGCCGTACCATAGCGATATGACAGGTTAAGATGATAAGGTTGTGATCGGAGGAGCCCAACAGAGAGAAAAGATTAACAGTCTAAGCAGGATTAGTTGTAAGGAAGAGGTCAAGTATGTTGGAGCTCTCTCCAAGGTGGTCAGGGATACGTGTAGGGTGCTGTACAAGCTGCTCTAGGTCATTGAGGATAGAAAAGGTGTAGGTTTGTTCACCAGGTGGATCAGTGAAAGCAGAGGAGAGCCAAAGGTGGTGGTGAACATTGAAATCTCCTAGAATGGAGATTTCAGAGAATGGAGGAATGGATAGAATGTGTTCCATCATAGAAGTAAGATAGTCGAAGAATTTTTGATAGTCAGTAGAATTAGGAGATAAGTAAACAGCCCAGATACATTTAGTCAGAGGGTGACAGGAAGGCCAAAGTCAGAGTGTAGAGAATTCAGAAGAATCGAGTTTAGGAACACGAGAGTAAGTTAAGTCGTTGCATATATATACACAACACCTTTGGCTCTGAAATGAGTAAAGAGAATGTAGGAGGATACAGAAAAGGGTTTGCTGTCAGTTGCCTCAGACAGCTGAGTCTCGGTTAGGAAAAGGTGAGGTTTAGAGGAGGAGAGGCGGTGCTCAACAGAGCAAAAGTTGGAGGCAAGGCCACGAATGTTGCAGGAACAAAGAAGTGAGTCAGATAGTGGATCCAGGCAACTCAAGTCATCACCGGGAGAGGGGCGGAAGGTGGGGACATTTATGCCCCCCCCCCTGGTGACTCCGAGGCTGTGTGTAAATACGCCATAATTGTTGAATTTTGTAAAAGGAAGTGTAGTGTGTACTGTGCTTGTAGTTTGGTGTTGATAGTTAGAGAAATTTGTATTGGAGAGCATGCTGGCCTACTCTCTGTTACTGATACACTGAAGAGGTTCAGCAAAGAGGGATGATCGGGAGCTAGTCTCGAGGGCTGATGAAACGGGAGCTCCAACTCTCCCTATCATCAGCATTTCATGCATCTTGGGAGTACTGCCCTGCTCGACTGGGACAGCCTGCCTATGGTTGCATTCAGAATGCCAAGAATGTATGAGGGGATGGGGCGGAGGGGGAACGTGATCTCCGGATGAGAACAGCCAGCGCATACCTCGTCATCAGCACGTTCATTGCTAGTAATCCCGACATGGCCCTAGAGCCAATGAAGAATAGTAGTTGCACCCCTCCGGACAAGGAGGGTTGCAACTGTGTAATTGGCTGTCAGGAGAAAGACATGGTCATGAAGGGAGAAAGAGCATAGCTGCTGAAGGGAGGAAAGAGAGTCCATATGAATAATAATACATCTGTGATGGTGGTGATGGGCGTGGTGCAACGCACTCAAGATGACTGCAAGCTCTGCCTGGAAGGCAGACACACCCAGGGAGAGGCGCCACAATTCGTCCAAGCTCCCAAAGACAAAAGCAGACCCAACAGAGCCATAAGGGCATACTGAGCCATCAGTAAAGTAAGTGGCCGAATCCAATGAGTCCAGAGCAGGCACCCGACTGAGACCTTCCTGACGAATGACAGCAGGAATAGAGGAGAGAGGTATGGACTCTGATGGACTGAGAATATGGACAGGGGGTGGGCTCCAAGGTGGTGGATCTACAAATCCAGGGAATGGGGAATCCGGATCCTGGCACATACTTGGGGCAGCTCCCAAATCATGTGGTTCCGGCCCAATCACGTTGGGGGAGCAGGTCAGGTGGGTGGCACAACAGGCATTTTAGTAGGCAGAGACAGGCAGGTGAGGCTGGCACTGCACCAGTTGGAGAGTGATAACTGGTGCACGTAGCGAAATGCGGAGTGTCAGTAACACCAAATCACTCTCCATAAGCAAATTAGCAAGCCGGGTCCAGCTTGGAGCTTTGAGCATGACACATAGTGCATCATTCTGCATGACTTTTAGAGATCTGGAGATAGGTGGGGAGAGACCAGTCATACAGATTGCTCCGTAGTCCACCAGAGATCGCATGGAGTGGATGTAAAAAGTGCGGAGGACAGAATAAGATGCCCCCAAACTCCTTTTTAAAAGGTACCGGAGAGCAGCCATCCAGGTGGAAGCACGCTCACGCAGGTATCGGACATGGCTTGCAAAGGTAAGGCCCCCATCAAACCATATCCCCAGGTACTGGTGTGTAGAGACAAGGGTGAACAGGTGACCCCCAAGCAGCACTGGAAAGTCAGGGGTATGGAGGCCGAAAGGGATACACTTAGTCTTATCAAAATTAATCTTCAGCCCTAGCTCGGTGCACTTGGCATACAGCCGAGAAAGGGCCGAGTCAGCCTGCATAAAGGAGTCCCTCCTTGTGAAGACAAGGGCCAGATCGTCTGCATAGCAGAGAAGCATAACGCCAGGTCCATGGTCCACACTTAGGAGCCCCTCCACAAGGATGTTGAAAAGGAGAGGGCTCAATACGCTCCCCTGGGGGGTGCCATTAGGATGCAGATGAAAAGGGGAGAGGTGCCCCTGAAAGCAGACCCCCACGGAGCTATCATGAAAAAAGTCCCTGACCCAGGATCAAAGCCTGCCTCCCACACCCCTGGCCACAAAAGCCTCCAGGATGACAGTGGGGCTTGCCAGTTCAAAGGCCTTCTTGAGGTCGAGGAAGACAGCCATTCCCCTTTCTCCCCTCAGCTCCCCAAGGAATGACGCTAGGCAGTGGGTGATACTCCTGCCTGGATAGTATGCGTAAATCCTTGGGTGCAGCAGTCCCAGCCGCCAAGCAAGATGAGCCCGCACAACCCCCTCAGCCGTCTTAGCGACTCAGCTGAGAAGGGAGATGGGGCGCATGGCTGCAGGATCATGAGGCTTCAGAATCAGGTGGATGACAGCTGTCTTCCATGACCACAGCAGACGTCCCTCAGACCACGAGAGGTTGAGCAGATCAAGCAGACGCTTGCTACCGCGATCTCCAGCATGTGACAAAGCAGAGCACATGAGCCCGTCAAACCCTTGTGCAGTGTCCTCCCTGCATTGCAGGGCTTTCTGAAGCTCCCTGCTGGTGATAGGACACTCAGCAGGGTCAGGCCTATCACACGTTGCCTGAATAGCTGCAGCATGAGAGGCAGACAGCTGTGCCTACAGGGCCCTGACAGACTGTGGGAGATTGGAAGAGGCAGAGCAGTCAGTGAAGTGCTGAGCAAGATGGCTGGCCCAAGCGGCTGGGTCATGATGGGAAGGCAGACAAGGAGGACGTGAATCAGAGACGGACCTGATTCTCCTCCACATCTCACGGAGAGTGGAGTGAGAGTCTAGGATATGACATCATCTGATCCACGCCTCCTCCGTAAAGCGGTGCTTCTCGGAAGCCACATGTCGTGTGACAACAAGCAGTTACCGGGGGTGTGGAGATGTACGGCGCATCAGGTACTGCTTGCATGCCACATTGAGCCTCTGGTTCAATTCCTTAACCCTGTCGCAGTAGAACCAGCCGTCTCAGTAGCACCTCACTGAGCGCTGCTACAATGGGAGAGCAACAGTGGCAGCTTGTGAAAAATACTTGCTACCTAATCTGCTCGGCTCTCGAGGTCTGAGGTGGGAGGGGATGTCACAAAGGCCGCCATGACAGCATGGTCAAAGGCCACCCAGTCCGCTTTGAGTAGGTCCCACCGTGGCGGGGGGGGGCAGGAGGGGGGCGAGAGGCAGGCTAACAATGAGGGCAAAGTGGTCACTCGCAAGGTGGAGGTGGAGTGACCACGAAGCCAAGAGCGCGAGTGGGCCTGAAACAAAAGAGAGGTTGAGGTGACCTCCTGCAATATGGGTGGGCTCTGCCACATCATTTAATAGGGAGACACCACCCATCTCCTCCAGAACTAAAGAGATGTGCCGTCCCGCTTCATTGGACTGAAGACGCGAAGACAGAAGGGCGTGGTGGGCATTAAAGTCACCCCCTGTATACTTGGCTCCCCTGGCAGGCTGAGAGAACAAATCTCCCAACTCCATGGTGCCCCTCTGGCTCTGGTATACATTATATACTGTCAGAGGCGACGTCGCCAAGTGGAAAACCATGCCCTGGACCTCCATATCATTTCCACAGAAAGGAGGGGGCTCACAATCCGTGCAAGCGATGTGATCCTGAACCAGAACAGCACATTCCCATGTGACGCCACGAACATATGGGAAGAGATGGGTGGTGTAGCCCGAGAGATGGCAAGTGGAATTTTCTGGGAGCAGGATCTCCTGCAGGAGAATAACATGAGGGCAGTCCCTGGCGGCCGCCTCCTGCAAAAGTGGGAGCTTATGCCGTGCTCCCAGACAATTCCACTGAAGAGTCTGAGGGAGGGGTCTACTAGCTGTCCGGCGACAGTTGCAGACGGTCGTCCTCCTGCAGCAGTGACGAGGCCGTGTCCATCCTGGTGGCCACAGACTGTGTCGGTGGTTGCCCCAGATGAGGGCGATGATGAGGCAGCTAAGTGGTGGAAGGCTGGGTGTTTAGAGGTCTGGGCTTGACCCGCTTGGACGGGCAAGCTGGCCTGCGAGAGGTGGGACGTGTTGTCCCTGCAGAGTGAGCTGGGCGGCGAAGGGAAAGAGCGGCACCGAGGTGTGCCTTCTTCCTCTCAATTGCATGGTCAATGAGGCGATCGGCAGCTTCGGTGAGGGGCCCTGATGGGAGAGGGATGTCCAGGGTTTGTGCTATTGTTCTGGCAATGGTCATTGCCAGCTTTGTTGCTAAGTTCCTGAGCTCCTCCCTTGTGAAAGAGATCACCGGAGGAGCAGGAGCGGGGGGCTGGCTGGGGGCCGAGCAGCATGGTGGCGACGGTACGGACATTGGCGGGTGGTGGACTTCCGCCGTGGTCTTGCCAAGAACGAGGGCAGAAGGCAAGGGTGGAAACTCCTTCTCGCTGAGAGCAGGTGGGCTTGAAAGAAGAGGGCGGCGCTGTTGTCCCCATGCGAAGGTGCCTGGGGGAGCTGGAGTGGCACTGGTGGTCTGCCGCTCTTGCACCCACGCAGCCTGCCTCTTCCGACCCTGGTTTAGCCGCTGGACCCTCACAGGGCAACTGTGGTGCCAGGCATGGTGTCGCCCAGAGCAATTGGGGCACTTGGCGGTTATTGGTTCCTTTGCCTTGAGCCACTGCAGACACTGCATGGTGTACGCTCCACTGCATACTCCACAGACAATGGGGTGGTAGCAGATGGCGCGATGGTGTCCGTAACGATGACACCTGTAACAGCGCAGTGGTTCGGGCATGAAGGGGCGGAGATAGAACACTCCCCAATTGCCCAGGCTGACAGATTCCACAAGAGGGCCCCATAGCGTCACACAAACTTGCAGCGTCTCCTCTCATGTCCGCTGATTCTGGCACCATACTACTTCCTTGATTAGGTCGTGTTGCAGTAGGATATCCACCGGCATGCGACAAGGATATCCCATTACAACCACCTTGGTTGTCTAGCTACCCTGAGGCAGCTCCACAATCCTGACGATCGGGCCTCCTCCTCCGCCACCTCCTTCAAGCGAAGATAAGATCCCTCTTCAGTGGGGATCAGTACACAGCTTTCATCACGGCCAAAGCAGTTCATGGCCGTGAGGCCAGGCAGGTGTCGCTCCAGAGCCGTTACTGCATCGTAGCTGGTGCTGTATCCCTCCTTAAGAGGGACGCGAAAGGCCAGAAAAGCAGAGCGTGGAGGTGGAGGAGCCACGACTGAGACTGATGGGCGTGCAGCAGAGGGTGGCCATCGAGACCGTGGAGGCTTTGATGCAGATGGAAGGGCGTTTCCCTGTTGTGCTCACAGTGTCTTCCACGTCTCAGTGATGAAGTCTTCATCACTGGGAGACGCAGCAGGCGCAGCAGAAGAGGGAGCTGCAGTAAGAGCATGCACATCTGAGGGTGGCTCATCAGTACCGGTGCTGTTGCGTGCATCTGAAGTGGCAGTAGATGACGTGGCAGGGTTGGGTGCTGGGCAGCGAGGGTCCCTGGAAGGAGGGGCGGCCTCATATGCAGCACCAGTAGAGACCTTGCTGCAAGAGGTGTAAGGAGGAGGAGAAGGAGCTGAAACTTCCTCCTCCATCGCCTCATGGACACATGCAACCTTGGCTGCACGTGCTAAGGTGAGAGGGATAAGGCAGCAGCTCATGCATGGGAAATAAATGGTCCTCCATAGGCCTAGGAGAGGGAGAGGAGGCAGAGGCCTCACCAGATGTCGACAAGCGAGAGCTAGCGTCAGAAAGGCACCGTTCTCGCTCCACACCTGGCACAGTGGCAGGATCAGTAGGCTGCTGCTGAGGAGGCTTAGAAGAAGGGGGGTAGGCGGAGGCCTAACCAGGCATCAATGAATGAGAGCTGATGTCAGAGAGGCACTGCTCTTGCTTCACGCCTGGCACAGTAGCAGGGCGGGAAGGCCTCTGATTGAAAGGCGAGAGGTGGGCTGGCCCTGTAGGCCAAGGGACCTGGGTCCCTTTCATAGTCCCTGAGAGACAGACATGCAAACAAACACCCACAGACACCACTCACACAGACACATACACTAACACACACCCTCACAAAAAAAAAAAAAACTAACGAAACAATAAACAGTAAAATCCGGCAGGTCCCTACAGTGACGGGCTACCTATACTCCCCGCCCTCTAAAGGGCAACGTAGGAGGCCCCGCCGCTGCCCCTTTCTGGTCTTCCCTAATCTACCAGAGCCGCTCTCTGTGCTTCCTATAACCAGGCCCTAATGGCCCCTCCTCATGGAAATGCCCTAACGGCATCCCTTCAGGGTTCGGCTTCGTATCATGCAGAGAGACACTAACAGCAGCCAGAAAAAAAAAAAACACACACCCACACACACACCGACGAACACACACACAAGCACACCCACACCCACACACACACAAACAGGCAGGGTCTTTCTATCAGGGACAGAGTCTTGCCAAAGACGAGAAAAACAACAGAAAATCTCCCTCGGTAAATAAGGCTAAGTCCAGCAAAGCCAAAAAGCTGGAAAAAAAACACCCAAAATTCGTTCTCAGTATATGAGATAGAGTCCACAGCTAGAGAGGGACTGGCCGGAGGTCTGCTCACGACGAGAGCTAGGCAGGGAGTGAGGAGAGGTCAAAATTGTGCCAACTAGTGACTGTGAAGCATGGTCCGGGATACATGGTACAAACAAACGTTTAATAGTGACTCCCCCTTGTGCTGGTAACACACTGATATTTTCGTCTGCCATCGTTTGAACGCCGAGTAATACATCGGCAGGGCAGCTAATCCAGGGTGTGACATAAAATCAGCAATGAATGGGTCTGGCAAATCATCCAAAGAAATTTGAAGCTGGGTTTTGTCTTTAATGTCTAAGTATGATTCATCCACTGTGCATAAGTTTCTGTCTGAGGGCTCAAGGAAGCTAATGCGTTTCGATCTGTTACACTGAATTCTGGCTAACACCTCTTCAGATAGTAAGTTGACAGTGGAACCTGAATCCATAAAAAGTGAAACATCTACCTGACAACAGGGTCCATGCACAATTACCCCTAAGTAATCTAATACACGAACAATACTGAGGGGTAGCTCATCGTGTTTGGTATCTTCTACGTTGGGTATTTTCAAATGTTGCGCTGGTCTTCCCCCGACCAATGACATGCAAGGTAACGACACTCCCCTGTTGTATGAGTGATGGAGTCTTTGTGATATTTGCAGTAAGGTCGTCGCGGTCCGGAAGGTGTACAGCGACGTAACTCCTGACGATTTCATCCATGTTTGCAAGATCAGCTTGATTCAGTGACCCAGGAAACCACAGTGCTAGTATATGATTGAGGACTGTTGGCTACGACGCATAGGTAACTGGTGAGATTGCTTTGTCTGACGCACACTGGACTGATCATGGTTATCAGCAGGTGAGCGGCGTCGTGAAGGGGAACGAATGTTAGTAGGACCTCTGGTAGTCTGCTGCGAACGTGAAGGTTCAGTCGTGACCTTGGCAGCTGGTACAGCCCTTGCAGCGGCATCTGTAAGATATGTGGATGTAACGTGAGTACTTACTTAACAGTGACAGGTGACCCTACCCTTTCGCTAATCTCCTTTGAAACCTCAAGCAAAACATCTCTTTGTGCATACCCTACTTGTAACATTGTTTACAATTGTTTTGGATTTAACCAATTTAGAGTCTAAGGTATCCCATTAAACGACTGAAATCTTTTTAATTTGATGACCTCATTTCCACTGATGTCAGTAACCTAAGATGTTTGTCTCAAAAGGTGGGTTATTTCAGAAGTGGTTGCATTTGCTACCATGGCTGCCTCATGCATGTTTGCTTGTCTGGGATAGGTATGAATTTGTCATTTCATATGTTTCTTAAGAGAGTAGGGAAGACAATTAGAGACCTCTCTTTCGAGGAAGTACAACAAAATTTAATTAACTTCTCGAAAAAAAATCAGCAATTGTTGTGCAGCTATCAAAATATCCTGATCGCAATCAGAACCCATTTGAAATTAGCCTTGATCTAACCTGCCTCTAAGATAAGACATCTTTAGGGATTCGTCCCTGTACTGTCTGTTTGCAATATCAGTTTCGACTTCACTGAGGAAGTCGTAAATACAAACAGAAGGATCCTCAGCAGTGAATTTGGGGCAGTTAACATCATCTAGGAAAATTGACTGTGGAGGTGGAGCTTGGGTTGTCATCATGGCTTGAAGTTGAGGTGGCGAGAGTATGGAAGTAGTCATTGCACTAAGTTGAGATGGTGCTGTAATGCAAGAATTTTAGAACCACCAGTGTAATGGTAAGAATTTAGAGAGTATGGAAAATGGGTAGCGTGATCTTATTAGAGTTTATGGGAATGTGGTAGCGTGCACTTTTGAAGAGAGTGCGTGAGACGTTAGATATTAAGCACACTTTGTGGGCCACTCAATCTCGTCTGCACTATACCCTGGAGGATAACAAAACTCGAATTTCAAAACGATTTAACCTAAGATTTACTAAGCATTAAGAACTGAGACAGATTACAAACTGGGAACGGTCAAAGCAGATAAAATATAATCACGGACTGTAACTCCAGAGTTATGAATTTTTACAAACCTAAATTAACACTCGAAGAATACTGATATACCTGGATATATTGATCCTGTGGTCACAGCTGGACTCACTTGGAGGAAGTAAAGATTACCACCAAGATATTCCCAAGATTTAGCATGTATAACACAAGAATCATGTACAGCTGAATATAATTTTCAAATAGATCAGTAATTAAATGGACAATTATCTAATGGACCAGCTGATAAATTCTTAATTAGGCTACATGCACTAAGAGGGGGGAGGATTTACTGTGTGAGACGCTGGCTAAGCAGTGGCTTGAATGCACAATGATCTGGAACGTTGAAGAGAAGTGGAGGTCTCGTCATTCAGTACAAGAGGGATCAGGGGAAAATATAACCAAGTTAATTAACGAATGTATATGATGACTTAGTACACGAGGGAGAGAAAGGCGGGGGGGAGGATGAGAGTTCGACACTAATCTGCAATGTTGAAGAGAAGTGGCGGTCTGGCGGTTGTCGCCGCCTCGTGCCTTTTTATACTAAACCAAGACAGTGTCCTGGAATTGGCGAAAACTTTAATTACTTTATACTATTGTCGACTCTCTAGGTTCTTTAAAGAATGCGAGAGATACGTTTGCACTTGCCATACGTCGCAAAATGACTTGCGATGTTTAAAATTTTTTGTACTAACGATAAATGAACTTTAATCATAATGAAGCCAAATCAATTAGGAATCAGATCAGTTTTATTATCCGCGTCGGTTTATGGCCTATGTGACTGATGACACAACTCTGATAACATGAACTTCGCGCTTCACTAATGATTATCTTCAATAGTCTTACTTCAGACATTTTTCAATTAACCACTGTTTAGTACAAAAGAGGACATCTGTTAACTTCGGCAGGTAAATCTCTAGATTAGAATACGAAGAAAGACATTCGCGATTTTTAATTTCTACGCAACTTCCACGATTATACTTCTTTGTTAGCAAGTGCTTGTCCATTACCTATAAACATTCACATGAACACTTGAATCAATACTATCAATGGCAGAATCATGCTCACAATATGAATATCAACTAAGACTAAATATAAGAGTTAATGGTTAAATGAACTGTACAGACTATATTTACAATATTACCTAAGACTACAGTACACTGACAATACTAGCTTATACTAATACTTAAAATTATGGCACTACATGGATCCTTCCTCCGTAAAAAAAAATAAAATAAACATCAGAAGTCAACATTCAAATCATTCACCGACATTTCCTAGGGACATATGTGCGGACAGGACGGACTTACCAAATTTGACTGCAAACCTCTCTATGAAAAAAGATTTCCCTGACTTCTCCTCCAATAGGTGGCACCTGTCAGTCTACAAGTAAAAGCATGTACCCCAGGGGGTCGCTTCTCTATCATTGTACTCTCGAAATCCAGTGGAGAGGTGTGCCCCAGCCAACCTCATGCCTGGGTGGCAACATGGTCGTCTCCTACGGACTGTCCAGTACTCTCGTTGCCAGGATGGTCCCAGGGGCGCTTCCCATTCACACAGCATATGGACTAATCTCATTCACACTTTCATCCATTCATTCATACACTTCCAGCTCTCCACCTAGCCATTGACGAGCGCCTGTCAGGTCCTGAAGTCACAGTTCCATCCTAGACCGTGTTGACTGTAACTTGAGGGGTAGGTGCGAACTGCCCCCCCAATTAAGACACCCTAATTTTCCACTGAACTAGGCTGTGCCCATAACTCAAACTCTTGTGAACCCACAATGTAAGATGAAACTCTCTGAACTCTGTCACAGTCAATAGTCAGACAGTCTGACCCGCACACATTTCCTTAACCCCAAGGTGGTTTTAGCTTGACTTGCGTGTCTTGCGGGCATATTTGAGTTCTGACAGACTTTCTAAAAATATTTGCCAAAAATCAGTTATTAGTCCTAGAATATTAAAATTACATATGCCTATGGCACATACCTTCAGTTTTCTCCTGGGATATTTGTTGAGCCTTCATCGAGTACCGTAGGATTTGTGGAGACCTCTGAAGTTGGGTAACGAAGTCTCCACTTTACACTTCCCCACAACCCGTAATATGATTATCACAGCCTGATATTATCACTAGAATCACTATTCTATGATTCTCAAATAGTTTGGAATCCATACTCAAAAAAAAAAAAAAAAAAAAACGCTGTGAAAGCAGTGAAAATTACGAGCGTGTATGACCTTCCCACTTGCACTAGTTCGCCGCTGGTGTTCTGCCATTTATTATTCATAAAAACACTCACACTTTATATTTCTATTACTATACAACATATATATCTACAGTCTTTATAAGTTGCCTTCAGTAATAGTAGTTTATTGTCACTGTAGGCATTCAATTTCTCTTTCAGTAAAATACATAGCATTCACTTTCTCGTCCTGTATACTACCGTTGAGAGTGAATCTGTCACTTTCACTTCCACTTTCATAACTTATATTATTCATACATGCTAGAGTGAAACTTTCACTTTCATTACTCCTAGTATATATACTCGTATTCTTATATTACTACTCATTTACATTTCTATTTACATTCTCTATTTCATTTATACTATTTACATTTCTATTTTATTTACACTGTGTTATGCACTGTCACTTGAAGTAACTTATAAAACTATTTTCCACTGTTCACTTATATTTACATTCACTGCTTTAACTTGCTGTTTACACATTATTTACATTTCCACTTGCACTGTTTTACTCACCAGAAAGATAGTAGTCACTGTCTATAATTTTCATTGACAAATTAGCCAGTTGACGTTCCACAGCAGTCACTTAGCCCTTTACCCCTTTCCACACGAGGTTTAGTAGGGGGTAGAGGTCACAGGGCCCGCATGGGGCTAAAAAGTGGCGGAATTGGACAGGCGCGAATCCGACGTGGTTTCACCTTGAAAGACGACAGTAAGCTGATTACAGTGTGGTGGCCTAGAGGGAGTGCAATGCTGCCAATGTCAGCGTGGTGACAGCTGCTAATGTATACGCTATGAAATGATTGGCAGGATATCTAGACAATACATAATAAATTATGTAGTTCCAGGTGAATGTAAATATCATTTAGGCTTCTCCCTTCCTTTCTTATATATATTTTTATTACGAGAAGAGATAATACGGCATATTTCAAAGGGAAATAAACATCGAAAATTAGCGAACGAGTGCACGTGAGGTGTTCTCAGGTGATAATTAGCCAATTCCCGGTGTATGGCACTATCACTTACCTTATTTCTATTCTGTATATATTATTTGGTATAAAAATAGGACATAGGGCTTATTTCAATGGATGAAATCAGTGGAAAATTCCAGGGAAGATTTATTTAGCGTAGCACAGCCGGGCAGGCGAGAGGAGAAGGTAATGGAGGGGAGGTAAGGAGGGGAGTCAAGAACGAGGAGAAATGGTTAAATTGTCAACAATGGATGGGAGTACAGATGAGATTAGGAGTGCTGACTAGTGTTGGACGTTGGCAATACTGATAGATGATACAAGCCACCACTTGAAAGCCCGGGTGAATTCAAAATAACACAGAATCACAAAAGTGATGCCCCGCAGTATGATCCCTTGCTCCCAAGCATCACAAAAGTGATGTCCCGCGGTTAAGGGGTTAACCATCACTAAACTTAATGCTGCAATAACCTTCTCCGACACTCAACACTCTTCAATAAATCTATGAGGAGGGCATCTCTCATGTGGCGGTAATTGTTCATCAATCGGATCAGGTTCAAAGGCCTCTTCCAGGGGTTCTAAGAGCCACTCTTTACCTCCATAATAGGGCTTCACTTGTCCTGTGGCATTTTGTACTCTTTTCCCTGTGAACACATTGCCTACTACGTACACATTTCCGTCCATCAACACTTCCACTACATGGTACTGACCATCCCATTTCACATTAAGTTTTCGACATGTACCAAGTGCCACAGTGTCCTTAATCCATACAAGGATTCCAACTCCACCTGTTTGATTTTTCTGCCTTCAGTTTGCGATGTCTCTATACCAACGCATCATCTTCTGGTGCATTTCCCGAATGAAAGCATGGACAACAGCCATCTTGTCCTCCTCACGGTCGACAGAGGGTAAGGGTGCACCGACCAACCTAGGTGGATGGCGTGAGAAGAAGACGAAGTAAGGTTGCTGTCCCGTGGCTGTATGGACTGCCTTATTCATGGCGATCTGACATGGCTGGAGCAGTTGGGGCCATCGAAGAAGATGGCCCTGACATATGGCAGAGAGGACTGACTTCAGGGTCTGATGCATCCGCTCGGTGATGCCATTCCCTTGGGATGATAGGGGGTTGTGTAGTAGAGGGTGATTTGATGTCACTGGCAGAATCGCTGAAAATCTCTGATGGTGAACTCGCCTTCCTTGTCCAAGACGATACTGCAAGGTGTGCCATAGTCTGCCACATACTGCCCGAGTTTGTCTATGATGTGTGTGGGTTGTTTTGTTTTGAGGGGGAAGAACCTAATAAATTGGCTACAATGGTCCACTACTGTAAGAACGTAATGGCGACCCTGGACTCCAGCAACATTATCTGTAAGATGTATCCCAATCCTCTTCAGCAGCTTATTCACTGGAGGCAATTCCTTCCACTGTTGCTGCAATCCACTGTCCCCATTGAATCTCTGACAAGTTACACATTTTTTGACATGTTCGCACACATCAACTGTAAGATTTTGCCCGTAATATATTTCATCTGCCTTTTTGATACTTTTCTTTTGAGCTAGATGACCAGTTAACTCATGTGCATGTTGAAAGGCCTGTATGCCTAAGGCACGAGGGACTATGAGACTGTAATGAAGACTACTGTCTGCCTTCTCTCGCACAAAATATAACGGTTCGTCTATTAAAGCAAACTGATCTAAGGTGGTTTTAGGTATGCTTTTGGCAGGAACTCTACCACCTTCGAGATACTGTGCCAGTTCTCCCCACACAAGTTCTTCTCTTTGACCACCCATCCTCCCTCCGTCTCACTCTCAATCCCCACCGAGAGCCAAACCCCACCACCCTCCACTGGACCAACCTCCTACGGCATCTCACCCCGGCCCACCAGACATCCACCACCACAACATACCACCTCCAGTCACGGGGCGGTGACTTCTTCACCACGGAGGGTGGTAAAATACCCGCCGCCACCGGACCACCACCCCACCACCCCCCACCCCACCACCAAACCCCTACCACACCGCCAACCCGGGAGGACACCACGGCGGGGTTATTGACCCGGAAGAAGAGGGTCACTGGGACACTCCTGTCCTGAGTCCCTCTTCCCTGCAACTGTCCCAACACCAAGTAAGCGGGAAGAGACAACGACCCTGCGAGCGGGGCAGCCTTCACCAGGTTTGGGGTGGGACTGATCCAGAGTCAGTCCCAGGCAACACCGCTATAAGGCCACTGTACGTGCTGGGGAAGGAGCGGCCACTGTACGCCCTTCAGTTGTTTGGCCCCTGTGACACCGCCATCATGGCCACTGTACGTGAGGGGGAAGGAGCAGCCACTGTATGCACTTCGGTCACAGCCACCTCTGGGGACAGCCTCGGGGTGTTAGTTACTGAACGTGCCCCGACTGGCAGAGACAGGAGTAGTGGAGCTGCGCTCACGGCCACTGTACGTGACGGGGAGGGAGCGGCCACTGTACGCCCCTCATCCACTACCTCCTCCTACTACAAGAGTAACACCGTGCTCACGGCCACTATACGTGACGGGGAAGGAGCGGCCACTGTACGCCCTTCAGTTACTTCCCAAAGGGCAGGCAAGCCCACGGCTATGGCCACTGTACGCACCAGGGTAGACAGACCCACAGCTACGGCCTCCGTACATACCAGAGAGGGCGCAGCCCCCGTGCACCCCTCTCCTGCGTTTTCCTCCTAAGGGAGTAACACCGCGCTCATGGCCACTGTACATGACGGGGAAGGAGCGGCCACTGTATGCCCTTCAGTTACCTCCCGAAGGGCAGGCAGGCCCACGATTACAGCCACTGTATGTGCCAGGGTAGACAGACCCACGGCTATGGCCTCTGCACGTACCGGAGAGGGCGCGACCTCCGTGCACCCCTCTCCTGCCTTTTCCTCCTTCGGGAGCAGCACCACCGCACAGCCGCTGTACGTGCGGGGGAAGGAGCGGCCACTGTATGCCCTTCAACTGTGGGCCCTAGGAGTCACAAAACCGCGCTAACGGTCACAGTAAGTGACGGGGAAGGAGCGGCCACTGTACGCCCTTCGTTCGTGATTCCAAAGGTCCTCCCGAAGCAAGAGGTCCCTTGTACTGGTGACCCTTTTCCTCTTGGCTGCGTGGGACGCCCTTTGTCTCCCTACAGGAGTGGTTCCCAGGAGGTGCTGCCGGAGTGGTGGCGTGGCCCGATGCAGGCCCTACCACCTACCCCTGGGAGGTCCCTGCCCCTGTCAGACGCCCGACGGAGACGGCGCCACAGTTCACCCCTGACGGCGCTTCCCCCTGCAGGCGGCCGCAGCCCCCGGACCCCCAGGCCTGACCAGCAGCCCTCAGACCCGGGCAACCCAGGCTCTCTCTACCCCCGGAGCCAGAGGCGACAGGCCAGCCTTCTGTAGCTGTTCGGCCCTAGTCCCAAGGGCCACCACTCAGGTTGAGGCCCCCAGACCAGAGGGCCTCCCTGCACCCCACCGACGAGGCTCCAGTATGAGGGCCTCCCTGCACCCCGCCAACGAGGCTCCAGTATGAGGGCCTCCCTGCACCCCACCGACGAGGCTCCAGTATGAGGGCCTCCTCTCAGGTTGAGGCCCCCGGACGGGAGGGCCTGCCTGTACACCACCGAAGACTAGGACCCGAGCAGTGACGTCCCTGGTGGCAGTGCATTGCCCCCTACAGGAAGGCTCCCCATAGGGCCTCCCCCTCACGCCCAGGCACCGCAGCAGATTATACCCAGGAAACACTGGTATACAGTGACATCAACGCCTCTTGTGTCGTGAACAGTTGAGACAGGAATGTATAATGACAAGCGACAAAGTGAAGGCCAGAATAAAATAAGTGACTAAGTTACTGTACCAGTAGCACACTAAGGCCCAATACCAGGCAGAATAGAAAATACCAATAACTTTAGACAGAGGAATTTATAGAAATCGTGGGTCAAGACCAGTGGTGTGCGGGAGAATCAAAGACCTGTGAATAAGTGCTACTGCGACTAAATGACTTTCTCGAGTGTCGCGACCCGCACCCTGTACACTTATAGTAATATTCACTCCCCTAACCCTTGGCCCTGTCCACCCCTAGTGCATCAGACTTAATATATAAAATATCAATTCTGCCTATAAACAGCATACGGGTATCGCGATATTATAACCCATTATCCATGTGTAAGTGAAGAGTACTATGTCCTGTGTGTAACTGTGAACATTTGTATTAAAGGCTGACTCTGGGTCCCTGTCCAAAGCATATCCAGTATCTCTCTACTATATATCGTAATGGTGTAGGAATTAAGACAGTAGATGTGTTAAGGCATACTGCCTGGTTTTTATGTCCTCTTCCTTTGTTGGTGCTTTACTTCTAGTCTGGAAAGAGGACCCTGCTCAGTCACTGGTGTTGTTAGGACGAGAGGTCGGACTAAAAACACCCAGCATAACACTGGTGGCCAGTGGTGGTTCTGGATCTAATTAAAGCACGGAGGAACGATAAAGAAAACCTGCACAATGGCAGCCAAACCTCACATCCAATTTCCAAAATTCAACCTGGAGCAATATGACATTGACGTATACTTGGATATGGTCAAACCCCTCCTAGACATCGGGTTCCACTCCGACAGAGAAAAGATAGCCATCACACTACCCAACCTGGGCAAAATAATTGCCACTGTCGCAACGAAAGTTGTCCCAGAATTAACATGGGAACAATTCTCACACATCGTGAAGCAGGCTGTCATGCCTTCCATGGGCAGAGTTGTCGCCCTCTCTCAACTCGACGCCCTCACCTATGACGGTAACCTAGACGACACTTTCGTCCAGGCACTGCGCCTCGTCAGCACCGCTTATCCTGAGGCAACCACAAACACTTGGGATCTACACACTTTCAATGCCCTGCTGAGAATTCTCCCTAGCACAGTCAGGGAGCACTTCACCATCTATGAACCCTCGGGGAACATGGATCAGGACCTACAACTCATCCAACGTCTCCTCGCCGCCCATCCCATGCCACAACCTATCCACGTGGTGAGCAAATTCCCTACAACCAAGACCCCGCCACCAAAAACAAAGCCGCCGTCCCACCAACCCACCACGGAGCCGTCTCCTACTATTCCCAGGGCCCACCCTCAGAAAAGACACCCCAACCCCAGAGACCAGAGCAACCTCATCTCAATTAATCCCTGGGAATTTACAGCCTGCAGTCACACCTGCCCCCTGCACGACATTAGAGAGCAGCTCAAGGCAAGCAGACACAGGACCCTCACACAGGGGCGCAGAAAGGTATCCTCCCTAAAGGACGACGCCCACGAGGATGATGCTTCACCCCTAGTCTACCCAGGACCAGACGATGAGGAACACGATGAACACGTCAGTGCTCAGCAGATGGATTTTTAGGTCCGCCCCTGCATCTTCCCACGGTGACGGGGGCCACTTCACATAAGTACAGGCCCCCAGTCTATGACAAAATTCGCCTGAATGGGGTCAAGGCTAGACTACTGGTGGACACGGGAGCTGCCAGGTCATGCATGTACTCTCACTTCTACTCCTGCCACATTTCCGTTTTCGGCCCCCTTCTCCCCACCTCAGCCAACCTCGTAGATGCAGGGGATGGCCGCCTGTCCATCCGTGGGGAAACCCAGGCCCTTCGGACCGACACCCACCAACAAGTATCCACCAATCACCCCTTCATCATATTCGACTCCACATGCCGTCAGTATGACGGATGCCTAGGGCTGGACCTCTTGCGAAAACACACCACGATAGACTGTCATCAATGCCGCCTCCACTTCAGTCCAGCCCCCCCCCCACCAAACATCAATCACAAAAAAAAAACAACAACACCACCATCACCCACACACCTCAACCCCCCCCAACACTCACCCCCAACCCCTCTGTACATGCAACCCCACCACAACCTCACCCAACACCTCACTTCCCCACTCTCCATCATCATACTCCTCCCCACCTATACCGACCCCCTCTCCATCTTTCCCCACCACTATCACCTCCACTGTCACCATCCCGCCCCACCACGAAGCTTGGGTAGAACTAAACAGACCCTCCGGTACCTCTGTAATTTTCTCCCCCTCCTTATCTGCAGGACCCCTCTCGTCCTGTTTAGTATCCCCCACCTTCCTCCCCCCCCCGTGCCCGAGCAATCCGTATCGCTAACCTCGCTGCAACACCACTGACCCTACCACGAGGACTCATCATTGGCGACACGGAAGAAGCCGAGCCATGCCAAGCACCACCTTCTAACCACCCCACCCTCCGTGACCTACCTCTGCACCTATCCCCTTCCCAAACCAACAGCCTCTGACAATTACTCCTGAACTTTCAGGACCTCTTTTCATTTGGCCCAACAGACCTCGGCCACACCACCTATCTCAGTCATGAGATACACACGACCACCCATTCACCAACCATCACGCCGCAAAAACCCTAAGCAGCATGCAGAAGAAGACCGGCAGGTCCAGGACACGCTTGATGCTGGTGTCATCTCCAACTCCACCAGCCCGTGGTCACCATCATGTCACCATCAAGGACGCCACACCCCTACCCAGAATCGACGACTCCCTCGACTCCCTACACGGCTCAACATGGTTCTCCACCCTAGACCTGCAATCAGGATACTGGCAGGTCCCCGTTCACCCAGACGACAAACAAAAGACCGCCTTCTCAACCTCAAACGGGAAACACTATGAGTTTAACGTCCCCTTCGGACTCTGCAACGCCCCAGCCACATTCTCCCGCCTCATGGAATCCGTCCTGAGTGGCCTGACCTGGGAAATCTGCCTGGCCTATCTAGATGTCGTCATAGTCTTCAGTCACACCTGGGCCGACCACCTCCACTGCCTCAAACAGGTGTTCCTACGCATACGCCAGTTTGGCCTTAAACTCAAACCAACAAAATGCGTCCTAGCTGAGCGATCCGTCTCCTTCCTAGGACACGTGATCAGAGCTGTGGGCATCTCACCTGACCCCGACAAACTACATGCGATTGCTGACATCCCTCTACCTCGAGACGTCCACGAAACCAAGGCCTTCCTAGGTCTAAGTTCATATTACAGACGTTTTGTTAAGGGGTTTGCCGACATCACCAAACCACTACATGACCTCACAAAAAAGGGTGAACCATTCGTATGGACAGAGCCAAGAAAGACCGCATTCAACACCCTCAAATCCAAGCTGATTTCAGCCCCCGTCATTGCTTTCCCAGACTACAACCTCCCCTTTCGTCTCTACACCGACGTTTCCCTCATAGCCATAGGGGCTGTCCTCGCTCAAGTACAACACGGCCACGAACACATCATCGCCTGTGCCAGCCGCACCCTAAATCAAGCTGAATGGAATTACGCGGCCACCAAATACGAGTGCCTCAGTATCATCTGGGCTCTAGAATACTTCTGTTCATATATCTCCAGCACCCATGTAGTCATCATCACGGACCACCAATCACTGCAATGGCTACGCCAGTCCAATACCAACAATTCCGAACTCATCCGATGGCGGGAAGCACTTGAAGAGTTCGACTTTGAGATATCATACGGGCCAGGCAAGTTCCACACTAACACCGACGCCCTTTCCCGCCTACCCATCAATGCTATCTTCCCAAAACCAGACCTAATTCAAATGTGGAGAGATAAACAACGCCCTACCTGAATCCCGCTGCACACATTCGCCAAGCTCCACCTCCACGGCGATCACCTGTTCGATTCAAACGGCCACATCGTCCTCGACCCTACCACGGCACATGATGCTATGCTACACCCTCAGCCAACAACGGCATCCACCTCGGGACCAAGAAGCTTTTACAAGTTTTCAACGACATGTATTGGACAGCTAACCCATCCACCATTGCTAAAAACATAATCCAAACCTGCCGCGCCTGTGCCTTGGGTAAAGACATCACTCGCACACCCGGCCCTTCAGGCAAAGTAACTGCACAAAAACCATGGCAGCTGCTTTCTCTCAATGTCGTCGGCCCCCTCACACCCAAAGTGGGATACAAATACATTACCACATTCATAGATGTTTTCTCAAAGTTCATCATTGCTTGCCCCGCCAAAGACCACAACACCATATCAGTCGCTGACGCCCTGATCCGCCACGTCTTCCCTTATTTTGGCGTTCCCCAAGCCCTACACTCGGATAATGCCCTAGAGTTTACTGGCAAAATATGGGAAGAACTTGCAAAAATATTCAGCTACCGCATCTCCCACTCATCCCCATACTGACCACAGGGAAACAGCATATGCGACAGAAGTCATTGGTCCCTCCCGAATCAAGTCAGGACGAGAATCCTGCAAACGGGGAATGACGATTTGCCCGCCCATGTCAAAATTCTTCAATGGGGCCTCAACACCTGCCCACGAGATGACGGCATAACCCCCCACGAGCGAGTATTCGGGGAAACCCCGCTCCTCCTACCCCTCCGCCACCACCTCCATCCTCCCACCCCTCCCTCCACCACTGACCCCCTTCACCACCTCAAACAGCGCCTCCACCACCTCCAAGCCCAACATGATCTATCACCCGACACTAACCCCTCCAACTCCTACATACCAGGAGATTCCGTTGTCGTGGTGCATCTACCCACCCCCGCCAAGACCTCCCCCCAATTCAATGGTCCTTTCAAAATCATCAGAGTCCCTAACCCTTACCAAGTTATCATTGACCACAAGGGACAACCGCGCACATATCGTAACCGCCACGTGCGCCCCTTCCACCCGTCTAACAATGACCACGCTCACACCCCGGGCACCCCGCACCTCTCTCTGCGCACCTGTCCCCTCGGCATCTTCTGAGAATTACCCCCCAGACTCCTACTCTTACTCCTTCTCACCCCCACCCTCCAACTCACGCACGAGCATGCCGCCTCCCACTACACCCTCCCGCAACACACCACCCCATCTCACCGACACTGACCCCCAACCCCCCACTCCCCCTCATGACCACCCTACCTGTGCACCACTATCTCCACCACCACATCCTGCATCACCGCCCACAACCCAACCTCCAGCCCACCAGCTAAACCACCCCCTGCCTGACACTGCCACACCACCACAACCCACCACTCACCCCCCTCACACCAGTCCACACACCACCCCACCCACCGCACCGCTCTCCAGCTCACCATGTGCAACCACTCCACGCGCACGCACCGCCCGTCCACCCACACCCCCCTTATCCCATGACCATTCTCACTACACACGACACACCACACCCCCATCCACCAACCCACCCACCACCAACAACCCTCCCTCACCACCACGTGGCCAACCACCCTCACCACCGACACCCATCCTCACCACCACCACCACAAGATTGGGACACCTTTCACGCCCACCCTCCAGATACACACCAACACCACCGCCCACCATGCACACGACCCACCATTCACCACCACAAACCACCCACACCCCAAACACCCCCCCATCACCCTCCCTCTCCACCAGGCAAAATGGGATCTCCCCAAATCCCAATTCCCCAAAGTACAACGCTCCTCCCATCAACCTGTCCCCCATAAAAGCCCCAAACTCCCCTCACTCGCCAGCATCCAGCTCTTGCCTCCACACCAAGCACCACCACCCGAGATGAAGATCGAGAGGATTCACTGGCAACCCCACGACCGCCCACATGTCCGGCTCAGGGCAACACACCAGCTTCTCCGCCTCCTATGCCAGACTAACCACCCATCCTCCCTCCGGCTCACTCTCAGTCCCCACCAAGAGCCAAATCCCACCACCCTCCACTGGACCAACCTCCTACGGCACCTCACCCCGGCCCACCAGACATCCACCACCACAACATACCACCTCCAGTCACGGGGTGGTGGCTTCTTCACCACGGAGGGTGGTAAAATACCCGCCGCCACCGGACCCCCCACCCCGCCACCCCCTACCCCACCACCAAGCCACTACCACACCGCCAACCTGGGAGGACACCAAGGCGGGGCTATTGACCTATAACAAGAGGGTCACCGGGACACTCCTGTCCTGAGTCCCTCTTTCTTGCAATTGTCCCAACACCAAGTAAGCGGGAAGACAACGACTCTGCGAGCGGGGCAGCCTTCACCAGGTTCGGGGTGGGACTGATCCAGAGTCAGTCCCAGGCAACACCGCTGTACGGCCACTGTACGTGCTGGGGAAGGAGCGGCCACTGTACGCCCTTCAGTTGTTTGCCCCCCGTGATACCGCCATCATGGCCACTGTATGTGAGGGGGGAGCGGCCACTGTATGCCCTTCGGTCACAGCCACCTCTGGGGACAGCCTTGGGGTGTTAGGTATTGAATGTGCCCCGACTAGCAGAGACAGTAGTGGAGCCGTGCTACGGCCACTGTACGTGACGGGGAGGGAGCGGCCACTGTACGCCCCTCATCCACTACCTCCTCCTACTACGGGGGTAACACCGCGCTCATGGCCACTGTATGTGATGGGGAAGGAGCAGCCACTGTACGCCCTTCAGTTACTTCCCGAAGGGCAGGCAGGCCCATGGCTACGGCCACTGTATGCACCAGGGTAGACAGACCCATGGCTACGGCCTCTGCACATACCAGAGAGGGCATGGCCTCCGTGCACTCCTCTCCTGCCTTTTCCTCCTTCGGGAGCAGCACCACCAGCACGGCGACTGTACGTGTGGGGGAAGGAGCGGCCACTGTACGCCCTTCAGCTGCAGGCCCTAGGAGTCACGAAACCGCGCTCACGGTCACTGTACATGACAGGGCAGGAGCGGCCACTGTACACCCTTCGTTCGTGATTCCGAAGGTCCTCCCGAAGCAGGAGGTCCCTTGCGCGGCTGACCCTTTTCCTCTTGGCTGTGATGGACGCCCTTTGTCTCCCTACAGGAGTGGTTCCCAGGAGGTGCTGTTGGAGTGGTGGCGTGGCCTGATCCAGGCCCTACCACCTACCCCTGGGAGGTCCCTGCCCCTGACGGAGACGGTACCGCAGTTCACTCCTGACGGCGCTTCCCCCTGCAGGCGGCCGCAGCCCCCGGAGCCCCAGGCCTGACCAGCAGCCCCCAGACCCGGGCAACCCAGGCTCTCTCTCCCCTTGGAGCCAGAGGCGACAGGCCCGCCTCCTGCAGCTGTTCGGCCCTAGTCCCGAGGGCCACCACTCATGTCAAGGCCCCCAGACTGGAGGGCCTCCCTGCACCCCACAGACGAGGCTCCAGTGCAAGGGCCTCCTCTCAGGTCGGTGCCCCCGGACAGGAGGGCCTCCCTGTACACCGCCGACGACTAAGACCCGGGCAGTGACGCCCCTGGTGGCAGTGCATTGCCCCCTACAGGAAGGCTCCCCATAGGGCCTCCCCCTCACGCCCAGGTACCGCAGCAGATTATACCCAGGAAACACGGGTATACAGTGACATCAATGCCTCTTGTGTCGTGAACAGTTGAGACAGGAATGTATAATGACAAGCGACAAAGTGAAGGCCAGAATAATATAAGTGACTAAGTTACTGTACCAATAACACACTAAGGCCCAATACCAGGCAGAATAGAAAATACCAATAACTTTAGACAGAGGAATTTATAGAAATCGTGGGTCAAGACCAGTGGTGTGCGGGAGAATCAAAGACCTGTGAATAAGTGCTACTGCGACTAAATGACTTTCTCGAGTGTCGCGACCCGCACCCTGTACACTTATAGTAATATTCACTCCCCTAACCCTTGGCCCTGTCCACCCCTAGTGCATCAGACTTAATATATAAAATATCAATTCTGCCTATAAACAACATACGGGTATCACGATATTATTACCCATTATTCATGTGTAAGTGAAGAGTACTATGTCCTGAGTGTAACTGTGAACATTTGTATTAAAAGCTAACTCTGTGTCCCTGTCCAAAGCATATCCAGTATCTCTCTATTTTTTATTGTAACGGTGTAGTAATTAAGACAATAGATGTGTTAAGGTGTACTGCCTGGTTTTTATGTCCTGCTCCTTTGTGGGTGCTTTACTTCCGGTCCAGAAAGAGGACCCCGCTCAGTCGCTGGTGTTGTTAGGACGAGAGGTCGGACTAAAAACACCCAGCATCAAAGGCTTGTTGGTACCATCTGATTGAATCTGGCTCAGCACTCCTCCAAGATGAGTGTTACTAGCATCTGTAGTGAGAATGAACGGTTGTTCTACCTGAGCTCTAAAACAGGGGCATTCATGAGGCAAGACTTGAGATGATCAAAGGATTTCTGGCATTCATCCATCCAGGTAAAAGTTACACGAGATTTAGTTAAGTTGGCGAGGGGCGCAACAATCTTTGCAAATGATGAAATGTTTTCTGTAAAACTGCACATTCTTAGAAATCACCTTACTTCCTTTACTGTGGTGGGAGGTTTCATCTTTGCGACCAATTCAACATTCTTCGGATCAGGTTTGCTTCCTTCAGCAGAAATCTGATGACCTAGGAAGGTGACTTCTTTAAGGCTGAATTTGCATTTACTGAGATTGCATTTCGCTCCATTTTCGGTAAGTAACTGGAAAAGCTGCCTCAGGCAGTCTAGTAAAGTTGGGAAGTCTGCAGCCTGAAGGATAAAATCGTATAAGTAATTTCTGACCCACCCTTTCTGTAGTAGGGGTGCTAGTACTGAACCCATTCGCCTGGAAAAGATCGCAGGGGAGCAATTAAGTCTGATTGGGAGACATCAAAATCGATATAGAGTGACCCCGTCACTGAAGGTAGTGTGGTCACGACTTTCTTCATCTAACAGAACCTGGAAATACACCTCCCGCATGTCAAGAGTGACATAATACCGATGTCTGGCCGCTTGTTCAACTAGTTCATCCAATCGTGGGAGGGGGTAGATGTCAGTCGCGAGATGTTGATTCACATGACGATAATCGAGGCACATGTGTTTGCTACCATCTGGCTAAATTACAAGTACGATATGTGACAGCCAGGCTGCAGTAGATCGTTCTATGATTTCTCTGTCCTCCATATCTTTTAGCATGTTTGCAATGATCCGTTTTGCTTTTTCGGGATAGCGGTACATGGGTTCACGACTGGGTTGAGGATCAGCTACTTTGATATGAGCAGGAGGGCCAGTGATGAGTCCTAACTCACTTTTGTCGAGAATAAACAGAGGGTCATGCTTAAGGATTAACTGAGATAACTCTTCTTGCTGGGCACTAGTGAGATGTTGCCAGTTTAGTTCTCCAATAAGTTCTTTTAACATCTGAACACGTGTCCTGCTTTGTCTGACTTGATCATTTTCTGGGAATAGGTCATTGTGAATTTTAGTGACATTAACCCTACCAGGAAGTGGATTATCAATTCTCTTGTACGATCCAATGATAATGCCCTTACGAAATACCTTCTTCTTAGTCGCATTAGTGAGAGGAAGGTAGATTGAATTCTCAGAACTGACTTTGACCAAGTATGGGTGACTGTTATGACTGACCCTAGTTTGAGGATAGATGATAAGGTTAGTGCCTGGGTCTTCTCTTACAGGAATAGGCATAAACTTAGACTGATATGGATCTACTTTCATGGTGATAAGGAGATTGATTTGTGAGAAGTGTTGTGATGGGTTGGAGGGTTCGACTGGGTCAGCCTTTACTCTTTCAACTTTGTTCCTTTGTCGGTGAATGCGATTCACAACATAAGGGGCGCCTCCCCATACCATGACTCTGCTTACTCCATCCCACATGAGAGGAGTTTGACCTAGTACACCGCAACCTAGGAGCAGATCCACATTAATATAAGAATTTAGCACTACCGGGAATCATTGTTTATGGATCTTCTTGTCTCCAACTCGAATTTCTGCCCACAACATTCCTAAAATTCTCAAAGGGGCGCCTGTAACTCCATGCAAACGAGGAGGGTTTCACCGTGTATTTACTTCTCCCTCCTTTCACTTGACAGCTGATCCCTTAAATAGAGTGTAACTACTCCAAGTATCAACATTAGTGTCTACTACCTTTCCATTAATTACTACACTGATGGTGGGAGACGTATGACCACCGGTTAGTCATGACTTCTGGTGTGGATTTTGTAATTCTTTCGATTTAGAGACATTTTGTTCTGGAGGTTTAGAGTTACGTCCAGGACACCCATAGTCTCCATGACGACATTCGTGTATACGGCAGTCAAAACAATGTCTGGGAGGAGGTTTCCGCCAACACTCTTGGAGAACATGTGATGAAGGTAAACAATGGGCACAATATTTACCACTAGATGCTCTGGAGTTGCTAGGTTGCCCTTTATTCACTAGCGCTAGGCTAGACTTGAGCTCACGAACCTGGTGTTTTAATTCTTCCACTTCGTCTTTCGGCCCAACTGGACTCGAGTGATCTGTCTGGTTCACCAGGGTGTACGGCAACGGCTGATTCTCGAGTTTCCTTTCCTTGACTTTATTCTCGGCAGGCATCGCATTGACACGTGGGGTCTGACTCACTTCCAATAACTGACGTTCATGTTCAACTCAATCTAGGAACTTCCTTAATGGATACTCATCGTCTAGGAATCCCTCGAGTTTTTCTCGTGATGGGAGAGGTAAGCCATACCACAGCTTTTGTTTGATTGCTTTGTCTCAGTTAGGGAACTTTTCGTTAGGGAGTTTATGTTCTTTCACCACATGCTGGCAGATGAAACGGTGTGTGAAAGCCTGGGATGACTCTGTCCAATCATAACACATTGATTCTAATTCCTGCCAAGCCCGTATCAGTATTGATATCAACAGCAAACTCCGTTCGAAGAAATTCCTTAAGTGCTAGCCATGAAACTACTCGACGCTTTGTCTGGTTGTTATGAATGAAAATGGGAAGTTCAGGGCTCACTCTACCCTTCGCAATCTGTGTACTTATGGCATCATCAGAATCACATTGCTCAACTAATTCAAAAAACATTTCCAGACTTGTTGCTGCATCGATACCCTGTAACTGGCGGAGTTCTAGAACTGGGATATCGCGAGGTTTTGCGAGGTTCCCTTTTGCTCTCATTGTTGGATGAGTGTTAAAAAAAGATGGATGATAGCAAGGATTCGTGGGGGACAGTTGAGTTTCTGACCCATCTAATTCATTCACTACCCAAGATCTAGATGAAGGGTTCTCCTCCTCCTCTGCAATTTAAAATCTCATATTATCTCACCAGCTCATGGTGTTAAGAGAGAGGGGTTTACTCGTATTTCTAAACTATCTCACTCTGTTCTCCTTGACATGTGACCCTTAATTCCGTTCACAACTTATCTTCTACTTTACTCCTCCTTTCACTAGACCAAACCACAAAATACACAAATTACATTTCCATCTCGAAATTCATTCTATTATCGATGAAGAATAATTTTGCTCATCCTCCAGGAGATTTAAAGATCATTAATCCTAGAAATATCACGAGATTAAGTGGGCCTCCAGTGTACTGTAATTGAGGGATTCTATTTCCATTCACTCACCAACTGCAACAATATCTATCCCACATCAAAATCTGGTGTTTCCCACCTTCTGTCGAGGTGGGAGCCTCCCTGTGACTGCTTCTGTTTTTACGGCTGAGCTGACTGCTATTTTATTTGCCCTTCAGATTCTCTTCACTCTCCCCCACACTGCTTTTACTGTTTTTAGTGACTCACGAAGTGCTCTTTCTGCAATGGAGTCTTTTAATCCCTCTCATCCTTTGGTTTTATCCATTTTAGAGTGGCTTTTCCTTTTAGGGCGTCGTGGACGTCGTGTAGATTTCTGTTGGGTTCCAGCTCATGTAGGAGTGGCAGGGAATGAACGAGCTGATCAGCTGGCCAAGGCGGCAGCGGCTCGTCCCCCTCTTGCACAGTCCCCTCTCTATCGTCTGCCTGCTGCAGATATGCGCTCCTTTATTGCCTTCAGAGTTTGGTGCTGTTGGCAGGAGCATTGGGATGCTGTGGGTGCCAATAAGTTGCGCTCGATTTGCCAGAAGGTGGGCTCATTCAGTTACCAGGGCTTCCCTCGTCAATGGGAGACTGCTTTGTGCCGCCTCCGCATTGGCCACACCCTTTTCTCTCACGGTTTTTTAATGGAGAGGGCTCCTCCTCTATTCTGTGATGACTGTCTGGTTCCCTTGACTGTTCGGCACCTGTTGGTGGAGTGTCCTAGTCTTGAGGATTTGCGGCGTCGGTTCCTCTCTGACCACCAAACGGATGGAGGTGAGTATCATCTTTCCTCCGTGCTTGGGGAGGATGCCTGTGCCTTGGGAGGGGCAACCCTCTCCTTTGTCAAGGAGGCAGGACTTCTTAAAGATATTTAGAATTTCTCCTTTTTTATTGGCTTATCCTCTATTTTTTGTTTTTTGCTTTTTACTTCTTTGTTATACGGCGGCATATGACCCTGGCAGTTGCGCCGCCATGATTATTATGAAAAAAAAAAAAAACATCAAAATCTTATCCCACAACAATATTTTATCCACAGCAATTTCTTATCCCACAACAATCTCTTATCCCACCGCTGCCACAAGTGTAATGCAAGAATTTTAGAACCACCAGTGTAATGGTCAGAATTTAGAGATTATGGAAAATGGGTAGCGTGATCTTATTAGAGTTTATGGGAATGTGGTAGTGTGATCTTATTAGAGGGTTTATGGGAAATGTGGTAGCGTGCACTTCTGAAGAGTGTGTGAGACGTTGGATATTAAGCACACTTTGTGTGCCACTCAATCTCGTCTGCACTATATCCTGGGGGATAACAAAACTTGAATTTCAAAATGACATAACCTAAGATTCACTAAGCATTAAGAACTGAGACAGATTACAAACTGGGAATGATCAAAGCAGATAAAATATAATCACGGTCTGTAACTCCAGAGTTATGAATTTTTACAAACCAAATTAACACTTGAAACATACTGGTACATCTGAATATATTGATCCCGTGGTCACAGTTGGACTCACTGGGAGGAAGTAAAGATTACCACCAAGATATTCCCAAGATTTAGCATGAATAAGATAAGAATCATGTACAACTGAATATAATTTTCAAATAGATCAGTAATCAAATGGACTAATATCAAATGGCCCAGTCGATAGATTCTTAGTCTACATGAACTTAGAGAGGGAGGGGGGATTTGGTTTGTGAGATGCCGGCTAAGCAGTGGCTTGAACGCATGTTGATCTGGAACGTTGAAGAGAAGTGGAGGTCTCGTCATTCAGTACAAGAGGGATGAGGGGAAAATATAACGATGTTAATTCACGAATGTATATGATGACTTAGTTCACGAGGGAGAAAAATGGGGGTGGGAGGATGAGAGTTCGACACTAACCTGCAATGCTGAAGAGAAGTGGCGGTCTGGCGGTTGTCGCCGCCTCGTGCCTTTTTATACTAAACCAAGACAGTGTCCTGGAATCGGCGAAAACTTTATCTAATTACTTTATACTATTATCATCTCAATAGGATCTTTAAACAATGCGAGAGATATGTTTGCACTTGTTATACGTAGCAAAATGACTTACGATGTTTAAAAATTTTTGTACTAAGCATAAAGGAACTTTAATCATAACGAAGCCAAATCAATTAGGAATCAGATCAGTTTTATTACCAGCGTCGGTTTATGCCTACGTGACTGATGACACAACTCCGATAACATGAATTTTGCGCTTCACTAATGATTACCTTCAATAGTCTTACTTCAGACATTTTTCAATTCACCACTGTATAGTGCAAAAAAGGAAATCTATTAACTTCGGCATGTAAATCTCTAGATTAGAATACGAAGAAAGACATTCGCGATTCTTATTTCTACGAAACTTCTGCAGTTATACTTCTTTGTTGGCAAGCGCTGGTCTATTATGTATAAACATTCACATCAACACATGACTTAGTACTATCAATGACAGAATCATGCTTACATTATGATTATCAACTAAGACTAGACATAAATATAAGATTTAACGGTTAAATGAACTGTATAGACTATATTTACAATATTACCTAAGACTACACTTACAATACTAGCTTATACCATTACTTAAAATTGTGGCACTACAGTGCATGGGAAAAGGCTGTTTCAGTGGTAGTGATGTGTGTTGGGGTTGGTGGTGGCATTTTTGTTGTAGAAGGTAAGGATAGAGGCTGTGGTGAAGGTTTTGGAAATTCTAGAGAATCCATTGTGGATGATGAATTGAGGCCCTTAGACCCATAAGGTACTTTCTGCCATGTTTGGGGAAAATGGTTGTTTTATAGCGTTATATTCACCAACTTCCACTCTGCCTGGAAAGCACATTGGGTGTATTCTGTGGTTTTGTCAAAGTGGTCGAAATTCCCATTCTTCACAGTGAGGTGTGAAGCCGTCCGGGTGAGTGGTTGTCTGAGAGCCTGAGTTTAGGTAAATAAGATACATTCTGCCACACCATCCCACGTGTCTCAGTGGGCCAATGAGAAGACACGACGCATGTCATCTGGGAATCCCCGAGCCAGTGCAGTGGCCCGAGCCATGTTTTCTTGACCAGTCAGCGCATCTGAATGCTTTCTCTCTCCCCAGGTCTATTGTTTACATATACCCGAGTCGCCACAGCTTGTTGTTGCTCAGCATTTTCTTGCTCATTTTTGGTGGATTTATTGTTAATATGGGTGATTCACGTAGTGACAGTGAAGTGGGGGAAGTGTCTGAAGCTCCTCGTGGCTGGAAAAGGGCAAGGCAAACCCATTTATGGAAGAAATCATTGACTAAAGAGAAGCCTAACACTGGTTTGGCCAGGAAGATTTTGGCGTCAACACTCAACACTTCGATTCTTGACGACTATTGTGGCTGCATTGGCTTGGAAAGGATTGTTTTTTTTTTTTTTCTGTGAAATCATTTATGGGATATGGTACAAGCTTATACTTACCATCAGGCATACGATAGACTGAATATTTTTGTAGGGGGTACAAAATGTTACTATTTAGTTGACCATATGTTGTAGTGCCGTATTGCACAGTTAGAGTTTAATGTGTTCAAAGTTTTTTGCTTCAAAATGCCACACAGTTTTCAAGATGAAAGTGTTTCTGTGTTAAAGTAGATGCCATTAGCTAGACTATAAAAAAAAGACTAAACTATCTCCAGTAGTCTCAGAGTTATGGCATTATGAAAATATGAAAACTCTAAATGTGTTTTTTTTTTTTTTCTGGCAGAAAGTACCTTATGATTCTAAGGGCCTCAATTTAAGGTATCTGCTGTAAATTTATCTGGATTTTCTACAGCAGTTGTAGGGTTTGTACAGGTAGTAGTAGTAAGAGTAGTAACAGTAACAGTTGAAGTAGTCAAAGGAGTTGCTTTAAATTTAGTGTACGATTTACCACTGCAGAGGTATGTTACACCATCATCACGTACAATATCATCATTCCACTGTCATATTCAACTGGGGAGAGATCTACTTTCTTTAAAAAACAAATTTATAAAGGAAGAAATGAAATGAATGAATGAAAATAGTTATAGTATATGAAGAAATATGGTTTATATAGTTTGAATGTGAAACCTGAAGGTAACTTGGAGAAAATGGAATGAAGTTGGAGTGAGTGAACGAAAAATAAAGAATGAAGAATCTAATGTAATGAACAGAATTAAATGAATAATATAATAACAATCTACAGAGAAAGCACGCTATCTCTGTAGAAAGGAATGGAGTAGTTTGATGAGATTATAAAACATATGATTATTCACATAAAAAAATAAGATTCACGGTGTATTGTAGGTAGGAACATGGTATTCACTCGAAGGCAGAGCAGCGTAGTGTGTGGTGGCAACCTCCTCCCACCATGGAAAGAGTTGATTGGGTAGAGCAGACTGTAACGTAGTTGGGAGGCACTCAGGCACCAGGCGAGGTGGGAAGCTGATAGGAGAGGGGGACTGTGATGTAGCCCTCCGTGATTGGCGACGCTCCCTCTTCGGTGACATCAGGGGGGCTTATAGTGGGGTGGCGATGACTCACCGAGCTTGGTGACGGTTGTGGTTGCTCAATGAAGTAGGGGGGGGTTTAAGGTTGCTCACTGTAGTGGGGGGTTTGGGGCTGTGAGGGGCTAAATCACTAAGCCTGTGCAATGTGGTAACGTAATGATGGGTTTTACAGGACTGGCAATTCGTGCAGGTAGTTTGAGGTTAGTGGTGGACGACTTGCTGGGGTTGTGGCTGCATAGTGGCAGGTGGGGGTTGGTGTGGGTTGAAGGTATTCCCACAGTAGAACCACACCAAAACTGTAAAGAGGCTGGAGGCTGGGGGGGGGGGCAGGAACAGACTGTCGTCATGGAAGGTACAGTACCCTGGGCAAGGGGGCAATTGCACAGAGATTGCCCACAAAAAGACGTGAAATGACGTTTCTCCCACTCGCTATCCACCAATTGTTGACCCCCCACTTGCCACTTGCAGGCTAACTCAAAGTTCTGGGTGATTTTAGGGATATGTATTTACTCAAGTTGAACACAGATCTTGCCTCCACCACGCCTGCTTTGTCTCTGGGCAGAAAGCCGGTCCGCTCCTAGCTCTCCCTCTTGAAAAAGACTATGTAAGCAGAATTTGAATTAGACCAGACCTTAGGTAAGCGATTTAGCTCATGTATGCCCTACTTAGAACACTTATAGACTACTGGTATAGCATACTTACATACTACTGGGTTACAAGTGGTTATACCTGGCAAATGTCACTGTACAGTAGTTCTTCAGAGTCCTCTGAGCCTGAAGACCGTCCACCTACGGCCTGGGTTGAGAAACATTGTGTCGACCTCTCTCCTGTTCTATCTGCACTTGAGGGAATGGGGTCTAGCCAGGTTAAGGCTGAAGTTGATGGGTCGCCTGTAGTTCTGTCACCACCTGGGGATGGTTTTGCACAGACCATTGGTGCTTCAGTTCTGCCACCTAGCGTATCATCTTAATAGGGTACTGGGGTTTCTAGTGGTGGCACTGGTCGTCCTACATCACCCAGGGCGACTTCCAAGCAAACTGGTATTCCAACTCAAAGGAAGAGTGTTGTAAAGCTTTCTTCTTCCTCGTCTTCACATTTGCCCTTTGATGTCCAGCTTAAGGTGCAGATCCTGGTGCTGGCCTTCCTGATCATCAGTCCAAATCCACTCGCTTGTCAGGAGCTGTACAGTCCTGCACCTAATCCAGATCCTTCTTCCACTATGAGTTCTATCATTCAGTGGAATTGTCGGGGTTTTCATGCCACCTGGGAGGAGCTGTGTTCATGGCCCTTCATCTCCCTTTCTGTTACTAATGTGAATGGTCATCATCCACTGTGGAGTGACAGTGAGGCCAACCCTCGGGGTGTTATGGTGGTTTCCAAAATGGAAGAGGAGGATTTGGCTGTTTTAAAATCCAATGACATGATATATTTCCATAGCCAGACTTGAACATTTTGTGCTATTGTTTTGTCCTTTTGTTTGGCTGATGCTGTTTTAGATTTCAACTGGGATGTGTTGACAGACCTGTATAGCAGCAACTACTTCCCAGTGCTCTTAACTGCTGCTGAGTGTGGACCTCAGCCTCGTCTTCATTCCTGGCATCTGGATAAGGCTGAGTGGTCACAGTTCATGGAATTAAGTTCCATCGCCCTTTCTGTTAATGACTTTAGCTGTCATACTGAGTCAGTGTCTTTTTTCTCTGATATGTAGCACTCAGCGTCCCTGTTACCTTTTCCAAGATCGAGGGGACATTTTCCTAAATGACCAGTTCCATTGTTGAACCCTGAGTGCAGTTCCATGGTGAGAGCTATGCGAGTCACCCTCTTCCAACTTCATCACCTCCGTGGAGATTCTCAGTATTTGGTGGCGTATCAGACGGCACACACTGATATAAGGCAGGTTTTAAAGAAAGCCAGGCGTTAATCCTGGAAGGGTTATTTTTCCTCCATCAATATGAGGACTTCCATTGCTCAGATGTGGAACTGGGCAAATATTTCATGAAAATTGCTACTCCCTTTCCTTGTGTTTTAGCTGCTGGAAGTGGAACAATGTCTGATCCTTTTGCTGTAGCACACTTGCTTGTTGATCATTTTGCCAGTGTTTCACAGAAGGATACAGATTCGCCTCTGGCTGGCCAACATCAACGCCTAAAGTCTCGTGGTCTCAGTTTTGCTTTTTCTATGGGAGAGTCTTATGTCCCCTTATATATTTCTGAACTCCAGGCAGCTGTTTCAAAGTGCCATGATTCCTCTCCTGGCTGTGACGATATTCTTTAAGCCTTTTTATGTCACCTGTCTGATGAGTCCCTTTCAATGTTGCTGACATGGTTTAATAAGATCTTGAGTACTGGTGAGTCTCCTCTTGTTGGGGTGTTGTGGGTATCCCCATCCCCAAGCCAGGTAGGGACCACGTACAGGCATCTAATTATCGGCCCATTTCCCTGACATTCTGTGTGTGTAAGGTCTTGGATAAAAATGGTCAATGTTAGTCTTGTCTCGCTTTTGGAGAGAGTTGATTTCGTATCCTCAATCCAGTGTGGTTTTCGTAAAATCCAGTCTACCGCTGATGCCCTATTGTCCATGGAAAGTTCGGTCTGTGAGTCTTCCTCCACTAACCAACATCAGGTCACGGTCTTCGATCTGGAGAAGGCATAAAACACGGCCTGGCATCACGACATTTTATATTCTCTTTATGAGTTTGGTCTTCGTGGGCACTTGCCTGTTTTTATACAGTAGTTTTTATCTTACCGTTTGTTAAGGGTCCGAGTGGGAGAAGTGCTTTCTAATGCCCGTGCACTTGAAGATGGGGGTACCGCACCGTAGTATCCTTAGTGTTTCTCTCTTTGCTATTGCCATCAATAGTGTTTTTAGTATACTTCCTGATGGATTATGTGGCTCACTATATGAAGATGACCTCTCAATTTCTCTTACTGCATCTAGAAAATGTATGATAAAGAGGAAGTTGCAGCCAGCTTTTAACAGAATTTCTGTGTGGGCTGAGTCTGCTAGTTTCCGTTTTTCTTTAACAAAGACAATGACAATGCATTATTCTCATTTCCAGGGGGTTCACCCAGACCCTGATTTGTGTCTTTATGGTTGGAGAATATCCTGCATGCAAGAGACTCGATTTTTGGATCTTCTTTTTGATTGACTACTAACTTGGGTACCTCATATTCATTCTGTCATGGCTGCTTGTAATTAAGTTTCGTGTCTTCTGAGGGGTTTGGCTCATACTTCTTGAGGTGCTGACTGTCATACCCTCTTCCTGTTGCATAGGTTCCTTATCATTCCTAAACTTGAATATGGGTGTAAGAGTGACTCTGCAACAGATGCTCGTCTCCAGGTGACAGATTCAGTGCATCATGGTGGTGTACAGCTGGCAGTTGGGGAATTAATTTTATCCCCGATTTCGAGTTTGTTGGTGGATACTGATGCCCTGTTTTGGATTTAGTCTCCATTTGTTGATGATGAGGTGTTGGTATCGTCTTCACAGCTTTCCTGACTCAGCTCCTTGTGCCATGGCCTCGCAGGATTCCCAATCTTCCGTTTATGACACTCGTCCTAGTTTCCCGAAGCCCTTTGGTTACAGGGTCCAGTCTGTTATGTTAGCCCTCTCCATATCAAAACTGGCAGTTTGTCCACATCAGAGCCCGAGGGTGGGTTTTTGGAATACTCCCTCAGATGACATTTTGTAGTTCTGTTGTTGGTAAAAAGAGCTCAGTTCCCTCTCAGGTGTCCCTTTTTTTTTTAGAACATGCCTTAACCCCTACACCGCGGGCTTGTTTACCAATGACTTGCGTGTGCCGCGGGGTTATTTGGGCTCCGACAGACTCTCAAAAAATATTTGCCAAAAATCAGTTATTAGTCCTAGAATAATAAGATTACATATGCTTTTGGCACATACCTTCAGCTTTCTCCTGGAATGATTGTTGAGCCTTCGTCAGTTACCGTAGGACTTGTGGAGACCTCTGAAGTAGGGTAACGAAGTCTCCACTTTACACTTCCCGACAACCCGTATTATGATTACCACAGCCAGATACACACACTATAAACACTATTCTACAATTTTCAAGTAGTTTGGGATCCATACTAAAAAAAAAAAAAACACTGTGAAAGCAATGGAAATTACGAGCGCGTCTGATCGTCGCACTGGCACTAGATCGCTCTTAGTAGTCTGTCATTTATTATTCATAAAACCCCTCACACTTTATATTTCTATTACTATATAACACTTATATATATCTACAGTCTTTATTCATAAGTTTCCTTCAGTAGTATTAGTTTATTGTCACTGTAGGGATTCAATTTCTTTCAGTAAAATACGTAGCATTCACTTTCTCGTCCTGTATACTGGCATTGAGAGTGAATGTCACTTTCATCTTTACTCTCATAACTCATAGCATTCAGACATGCTAGAGTGAAACTTTCACTTTCATTACTCCTAGGGTATATACTCGTATTCTTATAATACTACTCATTTACATTTCTATTTACGTTCTCTATTTTATTTACGTTATTTACATTTCTATTTTATTTACACTGTGTTGTGCACTGTCACTTGAAATAACTTATAAAACTGTTTTCCATTGTTCACATATATTTACATTCATTACTTTCACTTGCTGTTTACACATTATTTACACATTATTTACAATTCCACTTGCACTGTTTTACTCAATAGAAAGATCGTAGTCACTCTTTTATCAATTGTCAGCCCTTTACCTCTTTCCACACGAGGTTTAGTAGGGGGTAAAGGTCACAGGGCCATTTGCATGGGGGTGAAAAAAGGCCTTGAAGTCAGCAAGAAGAAACATACGTACTCTCACTTCGGAAGTTGAGAGTAACCTGATAACGGAGGGCTAGCGTGGAGGCCTGCTAAGGGGTTATTCAGGGTTACCAATATTACTTCTTGAAACAGCTAAGTCTAGCACTGATATGATTGGCAGGAAATCTAGACAATACATTATAAATTTGGTAGTTCCAGGTGAATGTAAATATCACTTAGGCTTCTCCCTTCCCTCCTTACATGTATATTTATTTCGAAAATAGATTAGAGGCCTACTTAGGAGATATATTTTCAGAGCTACCAATGTTAGATCTTGAAACATCTTTGTTTAGCACTCATATGATTGGCAGGAAATCTAGACAATACATTATAAATTAGGTAGTTCCAGGTGAATGTAAATATCACTTAGGCTTCTCCCTTCCCTCCTTACATGTATTTTTATTACGAAAATAGATTATAGGGCATATTTCAAGGGGAAAAAAACAGCGAAAATTAGCGAACGAGTGCACGTGAGGTGTTGTCAGGTGATAATTAGCCAATTCCAGGTGTTTGGCACTCTCACTTACCTTATTTCTTTCTTGTATATATTATTTGGTATAAGAATAGGACATAGGGCTTATTTCAATGGATGAAATCAGTGAAAAATTCCAGGGAAGATTTACTTAGCATAGCACGGCCGGGCAGGCGAGAGGATAGGGTAATGGAGGGGGGGTAGGGAGGGGAGTCAAGAACGGGGAGAAATGGTTAAATTGTCAACAATGGATGGGAGTACAGATAAGATTAGGGAGCTGACTAGTGTTGGACATTGGCAGTACTGATAGATGATAAAAGCCCCCACTTGGAAGCCCGGGTGAATTCAAAATAACACAGAATCACAAAAGCGACGCCCCGCGGTATGATCCCTTGCTCCCAAGCGTCACGAAAGTGACGCCCCGCGGTTAAGGGGTTAACTAGTGAAGGCTCTGTCCCTGTCTATACTGATGGAGCTAAGAATGATAATGGAGTAGACTTTGGTGTATTCTTCCCTTCATTCAGCTGAGCTAGTAACCTTGCTGGTATTGCTTCTGTATATACGGCGGACCTGACTGCGATTTTATATGCTCTGCAAATCATTTTTACCCTCCACCAGTCTGTTTTTGCGATTTCTAGTAACTGTCGCAGTACTGTCTTCACTGGAGCCTTTTCATTCTTCCCATCCATTGATTTTATCAATTTCAGAGTGGCTTATTCTCCTTGGCTTTCGTGCAGACTTCTGTTTGGTTCCCGCTTATGTTGGTGTGGAGGGCAATGAGAGGGCAGATACATTAGATAAAGCTGCATCTTCTCGATGGCCTCCTACAAACTACTCACTTCCCACATCCGATATGACACATTCCTTGAAGTACGCAGTTCGTGCTTGTTGGCAGAGACCTAAGGATGTCTTTGCTCATAATAAATTAAAATAATTTTTTCAGAGAGTAGTTGTGCCGAAGGTTTTGCCCTCCATGCCTTGGTGATTGGATGTGGCTCTTCCCTGGCTTCACATTGGGCACTTATTGCCTACTCATGGGTTCCTGAAGTGTAATGGGAATCAGCCATATTGTGATAATTACCGTGTTCACCTTACTGTCCATTACTTGCTGGACGAGTGTCCAAGTCTAGGAGACCTACATCAGAGATTCCTCCATAGGCATAAGCAGGTGTATGGTGCATAGTGTTTGTTCTTGGTGCTTGGTGGAGTCTACGGCGATTTATCTGATGTTTTTCGTGTTCATCAGGAGGCGGGCTTACTACCACTTGTATAGGTAATTAGCATGGGTACCCAGTGTTGCTGGGCCAAAAAGGTGAACACACTAATCCTATTAGTTCTAGTTCAGTCTTTCTTTCTGCTCCAGAATGACCATGTACCTCTTATACTATTGAGGAGGGACCATAAGAGGTCCAGGAATTTTCTATCTCAGCTTTTGCAGACTAACGTACAGTATTTGTGCAGACTTGTTTACTATTACCAATAACCTTAAGTGGCCACCAACCAGTGACCTCAAGTGACCTCAGAGGTCATCCAAATAACTTCTGTCCGATCTGGAGGTCTTGTGGGTCTCCATGCCAAAAATTGAGAAGCAGAAATACTCTGCGTTTCCCGGGCCAAAATGGCGAACGCTACTGGTGACCTCAAGTGACCTAAACTTGAACTTTGACCCCCACAAAACCATCCTTGGGTCACCCCGATTCAGAATGTATAAGAGAGTGAGGGTCTCCAGCAACTGGTTTGGGCGCGATTGAAGGACAAACAAACAAACAATGTGGCTCCTTTATATATATAGATTGATATTTTATGAATTATTATTTTGTATTTTAGGTATTTAATTTCTACAAAAGAATATCAACTTTGTTTTGAGTATGCAAGAAAATTTTAAGGGGGACAGGGCATCATTACCTTGTTATCAGGCGGCATATGACCCTGGCAGTTTAGCCACCAGCTTTTTATTATAATTAATAATCATAATCACTCAAGGTTATTCGTTCAGAGTATTCGTTCCTCTCTGTGGTTGTGTCTAGGAATGTATTGGGAAGATTGTTGGATGTGAGAGTTCTGAGAGAGGAGGGTGGAGGTATATCTGGAGGGAAAGTTAAGAGTAGGTATGAGATGGGTGAGAGTTAGGAGGGTTAGGTGTGGCAGGGACGTTTTGAAAGTGAGTGAGTTGGATAAAAGAGAGAAAATGATAGAGTATCAGGAGAAATTGAAAGATGAGTGGAATGCAGTGAAAGATCAGGAAAATGGCAGTGTGGAGGAATGGCAGTTGTTTAAGAGTGCTGTGGTGGGGCATGCAGAAGAGGTGTGTGGTGTGAGATGTGTGGGTGGTGGTGTAAGAAAAGGAAGTGAATGGTGGTGCGAGGAAGTATGGCCATGGCAGAGAAGAGACGTGCATATGAAGTGTGACTGCAGAGGAAGGATGAGGTGTCGTATGAGAGGTATAAGGAAAGGAGGAATAGGACGAGAAGAGCTGTGCGTGACGCTAAAGTGGCAGCAGATGAGAGGTGGGGTAGGCGGCTGACTGAGAATTTTCAACAGAATAAGAAAATGTTTTGGAAGGAAGTGAAAAGGGTGCGAAAGGGACAGTTGGGGAAGGAAGAGCGAATAAAAGCAGAGGGTGGAAGGATGTTAATTGCGATTGATGCAGTAAGGAAGAGATGGGCAGAGTATTTTGAAAGATTGTTAAATGTAGAGGAGGAAAGGGTGGCTGAGATTGTGGCAGATGGAAGGGTGCAAGGAATAAATGTGTTGGGAGAGTTGAATGATTCTTTGAACACGAAGGAGGAAGTGGAGAAGGCAGTAAAGGAGATGAAAACAGGGAAAGCTGCAGGTATGGATGGGTGTGCTGTTGAATGCCTGAAGGGTGGTGGAGTGACTATTGTTGAATGGTTAGTATGATTGTTGAACGTGTGCTTTGTGAAAGGTATGATGCCAGTTGACTGGGCAAGTGCTTGTGTGGTCCCGTTGTATAAAGGCAAGGGTGATAAGTATGAATGTACTAGCTTTAGGGGTATAATTCTGCTGAGTGTTGTAGATAAGGTGTATGGTAGAGTGTTAATTATGAGAGTTAGAGAGGGTACAGAGGGAGTAATTGGTGATGAGCAGTGTGGCTTTAGAAGAGGGAGGGGATGCGTGGATCAGGTGTTTGCTGTGAGACAAGTGTGTGAAAAGTATTTAGCGAAAGGCAACGATGTGTTTTGGGCATTCATGGATTTAGAGAAAGCGTATGAAGGAACTGATAGAGAGGCTTTGTGGACTGTTCTAAGATTGTATGGACTTGATGGTAGGTTACTAAAAGGGGTGAAAAGTTTTTATGTAAATAGTTAGTGTAAATAGTGTAAGAATGGGAAAAGCTGTGAGTGATTGGTTTCCCGTGTGAGTGGGGCTGCGACAGGGATGTGTGATGTAGCCTTGGTTGTTTAATATTTATATGCATGGTGTTGTAAGAGAGGTGAATGCAAATGTTTTAGGTGGAGGTCTGAGTCTGGTGAATGTCGATGGTGGAGAGTGGAATCTGAAGCAGCTGCTGTTTGCAGATGATACTGCACTGGTGGCTGATTCAAAGGAGAGATTGAGACAGTTGGTAGAGGAGTTTGGAAGGGTGTGTGAAAGGTGGAAATTGAAAGTAAGTGAGAATAAGAGTAAAGCGATGAAGTGTACGAGGTTGGTAGATGGTAGGGGGAAGTATAGTTTTGAATGGTAAGTTGCTTGAGGAGATGGAGTGTTTTAAATATTTAGGGTCGCATGTTGCTATGGATGGAAGAATAGATGCAGAAGTGAAGTTTAGAATAAATGAAGTAGGAAAGGTGCTGGGAGGAATGAAAAAAGTGTTTAGATGTCGTTCGCTTAGAATGGATGTAATGAGAAGGCTGTATGAGAGTGTTGTTGTACCGACTGCATTATATGGGGCTGAAACATGGAATATGGGTGTAGCTGAGAGGAAAAGTTTGAATGTAATGGAGATGAGGTGTCTGAGGAGTATGTGTGGAGTGACGCGCATGGATCGAGTGCGAAATGATGAAGTGCGAAGGAGAACTGGAGTTGTTCGGGAGATGGCTGGTAGAGTTGAGCAGAGGGTGTTGCGATGGTTTGGGCATATGGAGAGATTGGATAATGAGCAATTGGTGAAAAAGATAACTAGATCTGATGTGAGAGGTGTAAGGCTGAGAGGGAGACCACGAATAGGATGGATGGACAGTATGAAGAGAGCGCTGGATGCGAGAGGGATGTCTGTTGAGCAAGGAAGAGTGGCTGTGCATGACAGAAATAAATGGAGAGAAATTGTGAATGAATAAATGATGACGCAGCCCTGAAGGGATATTCTCCCGCATTTGGTCTGATTAGCTAGTCAGGTCAGGTGCGGGTAAGGGGATGGGTCTATTATGATGTGGCAGCGGTAAACCAGCTCTGCTGTCAGGCCCTGCTGCGGATGTCACTGACTGCACTGCGCAGTTGACCCATGTGTGGTGTGGTGCGGTGAGGATCTGTCCCTTCTCCCCTTTGGGGCTAAGATGCGAATGACTGTGTTTGAATGGATGAGTAAATGGGGAGTGTGTCGTCCTGCCTCGGCTACCTCCCTTTCCATGGGGAAAGCAGCCTAGGTATATAGATATATAGATCTACCAAGCACTTTTCAGTTTTACCAACCGTTGTAAAATCATATGAACAGGCAAACCTCAGCATTGTTCTTCCCCCACTCTCATGTGAATACCACTTCTAGTCATCTTCTTCTCTGTGTACACAGTCAGGCTCCTTTGATCGTTCTGACCAATCTGACTATATCACGTATATTTGTGTAATTCTTTATACTTAAAATATAACATTTGTTAATCCTGATAAACATCCTTCAGTTACTTCTCATCCTCAATCTTCCCTTCAGCTCAAGAACAACCTAGTACATTATTTTCTCAGGTCCAATGTACACTCACTCATTTAATTGAGTGTAAACACCCCATAACTTTTGGGTGATCATTCCACCTAGCTGATCTCAAAACCTGTCCTTCTCTTCATCGGCAGTATATCAGAACAAAGTGTATCCACAGTGATCAGTACCTGTTTCATCGAATTAAGGCTGAACTTAACATATGTTAACCCCTGATTTGATTCATTAACAGTCTTCCATTACTCTTCGCTTTTCATCGTTCTTTTAAAAAGTAATTCCTTTTTCATTCTACAAGCGCATGCAAGTAACTGACACGCTTCACACCCTCCCATTATATGTCATGATATCATAATAGGTGATGCTTTTGAAGTGTTCCTATGATTATTACACAAATGTTGCACGTTTATGATTGTTATACAACAAAATCAATGCAGCTTGCATTAAATAGGAGTTTCTGCTAATTTACTAGGAAGTGCTAAAAAAAAAACGGAGACACCAGGTGTATTGCTATGCGAGATATGGTTTCATTTTCTTAATCAGTTCGATGTACTCAAACTTTCTAAAGACTAAAGGTGGTTCCTGAAAGTAGGAAAAAAAATCTTTTGAAACAGGGCATTCAGGCGTCAAAATCCCTGTTTTGGAGGGGTTATTGTTGGATAAAAAGGCTTACCTGAATGTTGTCACATCATCATTGATAATGGCGATCAGTGAGTCAGTGCGAGAGATTGTCTTATGAAGGTGATGGACGGTATGGAGACGGCGGAGAGGGAGGCGAGTGAAGGCGAGCAGCCTAGTTGTCTGAATCATCAGCAGGTGAGTCTTGAAGGAGGACTCGGCGAAAGTGGACAGGAAGACTGGGTCGTCGCTCAACACCACCACAGTCACGCACCAGACCACCTCTCTCAGCTGTAAATGACACCAGTTTAACAAGGAAGTTGTTCAGGGCTTCTGATATCACGCTGTTTTTATTGGTTCTTAATTTTCTGTATTATATTTATCAAGTTTCACACTGTACATGAACAGGTTTTCAAGCCTAGTTCAAAACTGAAAAAAGTTTAATACTTCGACTTCTTAACCAATTGAACTTGGAAACCATTTCGTTTAAAATGTCTTCATGCCACTTACTGGAAGAGCTTCTATGCATTATACAGTCACAGTCGGTAAAGCTGACCCACCAACCACTGCTCTTTTGTGCCCTTTCTGCCAGCACGTAGCAGAGGGATGATATGGGTTCAAAACATTGGGTTATAGAAGGAAAGACGGGCCTAAGTTAGTGGTGAAAGACGAGGAAGAAAGTAAGTGTTGGCAAAAATCAGACTGTGTATTTAACTGTAGCCAGACACCTTAATCTCGTCAGAGGTGGCCACAGACATATCGCTTCCATGTCGCTCTGTCCCCTACCATTTCTCTGCCTTTTTCCCCAGTGACACCCCCCACCCCTCTCTCATATACCTCTCTACTCCATCCCTCCATCTCATCCTCGGTCTCCCCATCATTCTCCCTGCCTACATCTTTCTCACATACACTCTTCTAGTTAGTTTTTCACCCTTCGTCTTCTCCACTTAGCCAAACCACCTCAATGTATTTCTCATGACGATTTCTAACACATTCACATCCACACCACAACGTTCCTTCATTTCTTCATAATTTTGTCAGAGTGTCTCTTCATGTAACTCCACATAGTTCTCTCAAATAACTAATTTCTGCTGCCCTCACTCATGGCTTGTGTCATTCCAACCAAGTCCAAACTTCTCTTGCGTAAGATAGTGTGGGTCACAGTTCTGTCATGCAGCGACTTATTTACTTCCATGCTCACTTCCTTACTTCTTTTCACTGCAACCAGCAACATTCCTTCCCTGTCGTACCCTTTCAAGCACTTCATCCTCCAAACTCCCACCCTTACTCATCACACTACCCAAGTACTTAAATGTGCTCACATTTTCCAATTCCTCACTATCCAGCCACACTGTGCATTCAGTGACTTCACTTCTTTCGAAGACCACAACATTACTTTTCCATTTGTTCACTTTTAGATTCCGTTTCTTTCATACTCTGCCAGACTTTTTCAGTATGCTTTGCAGTTTCCCTTCGTTCTCACTTAACAAACCAGTATCATCTACAAGCAACAGATCAGGATTTCCAAACACTGCCCTCTCTCATTAGGGCCACTCCAACACCCACTGCACTGCCTTGTATCTCTTTTATAATTCCGTCCATATACAAATGGAACAACCATGGAGACATAATACATCCATCGTTCAATCCAACATTCAAACAGAAAAATTCACTCAGCTCACCATCCACACGTATTGCAGCCCAAGCGCCTTCATACATACTTTTCACGGCATTCAGCAACTTCTCATTTACTCCATATATTTTTAAGATTGTCCATATTCCTTGTCTATCGACTCTGCCATATGCTTTCTCCAAATCCATGAGGGCAGCACATAACTTGTTTTCCCTTCTCTACAAACTATTCCAACAAACACCTTAAGATCTGTATCGGTACTATACAACCCCTTTCCTTACTGAAGCCTCCCTGTTCTTCAGCAACTAATTCCTTTGTTGTTTCACTAACTCTGTGAATACGTATCCTACTATGTTCTTTGTGTAAAAATCCGATGAAAAAATTCATTTCCTGTTCTTCAATAAAAAATGTCAGTTCAGATTGCTTCTTCATTCAATAGCGGTATATTATCTTTATCTGCAACTGCATGTAATGTAAAAAGGAATGCAGAATAATGATCAAATTTGTTTTCCGTAATGAAATATACCCAACACGTCAAAACAGACAAGATGGAAAATCATTCTTCAGTGATGATGTTTGAGATATATATGAAAGAAATCAGAAGTCCTTGGGTAGGGATTTGTATCTTTATGTTCCTGTATTAAGCGGATGAGCATATCAAATATATATATATATATATATATATATATATATATATATATATATATATATATATATATATATATATATATATATATACACACACACACACACACACACTGATACCCAGGGAAGTTACACTGACAGGTTATAGTAAGAGTTTTATGCCAATTAATAATGGAGATAATACGGATTCAGATCTAGAGGTCTGCGCCAATGGTACAATAATATATCACCCCCTGTGATTATAGTCTGCAACTGTACATTATTATGCAGAATAATCTTTTACGAAATCCCTAATCATCTAATCATATGTATATATAGATAGATAGAGAGAGAGAGAGAGACAGACAGACACAGATAGATAGATAAATAGATATTGATATTGATAGATAGATAGATTGGAGAGACATATTACGCGCGTGTGTACAAATGTTTTTTATGCTCCTGACCGGAAATCGAACCCGAGACTTCTAGATAAATGTCAGGCACTGGAAATTCAGTTTTTATCACATCGTGGTGTAGTGGTATCACAGAAGTGAATGAAGGAGCGAGGAAGTAAGTATGGCTGTGGCTGAGAAGAGACGTACATATGAAGTGTGGCTGCAGAGGGAGGATGAGATGTCATATGAGAGGTATAAGGAAAGGAAAAATAGGGCGGGAAGGGCTGTGCGTGATGCTAAAGTGGCAGCAGATGGGAGATGGGGTAGGTGGTTATCTGAGAATGTTCAACAGAATAAGAGAATGTTTTGGAAGGACGTGAAAAGGGTGCAAAAGGGAAAGTCTGGGAAGGAAGAGCGATTTAAAGAAGAGGATGGAAGGATGTTATTTGAGTTGGATGCTGTAAGAAAGACATGGACGGAGTATTTTGTAAGATTATTAAATGTAGAGGAGGAAAGGGAGGCTGAAATTGTGGCAGTTGGAAGGATGTGAGGAATAAATGCATTAGGAGAGCTGAATGGTTCTTTGATCATGATGAAGGAAGTGTAGGAGGCAGTAAGGGTGATGAAAACAGGGAAAGCTGCAGGTATGGATGTGTGTGCTGTGGAATACCTGAAAGGTGGTGGAGCGACTATTGTTGAGTGGTTGGTAAGATTGCTGAATATGTGTTTTATTAGAAGTATGGTGCCAATTGATTGGCCAAGTGCTTATGTGGTTTTTGGATAAAGGTAAGGATGATAAGTATGAATGTACTAGCTTTAGGGGTATAAGTCTATTGAGTGCTGTAGGTAAGGTGTGTAGGTAAGGTGTGAGAGTTAGAGAGGGTACAGAGGGAGTGATTGGTGAGAAGTGTGGCTTTAGAAGAGGGAGGGGATGCACGGATCAGGTATTTGCTGTTAGACAGGTGTGCGAAAAGTGTTAGTGAAAGGTGAGGATGTGTTTTGGGCGTTTATAGATTTAGAGAAAGCATATGATAGAACTGATAGGGAGGCTTTGTTAACTGTCTTAAGATTGTATGGACTTGATGGTTAGTTGCTAAAAGGAGTGAAAAGTTTTTATGTAAATAGTAGAACATGTGTAAGAGTGGGAAATACTGTGAGTAATTGGTTTCCCGTGAGAGTGGGGCTGCAGCAGGGATGTGTGATGTCGCCTTGGTTATTTAAAATTTATATGGATGGTGTAAGGAAGGTGAATACAAGAGTGTTAGGTGGAGGTTTGAGTCTACTGAATGCTGATGGAAGAGAGTGGAATCTGAATCAGCTGTTGTTTGTGGATAATATTGCATTGGTGGTTGATTTAGAGAAGATATTGAGACAGTTGGTAGAGACTGGAAGGGTGTGTGAAAGGAGGAAACTGAGAGTAAATGAGAATAAGAGTAAAGTGATGAAGTGTGCGAGGTTGGTAGATGGTACGAGTCTGAATATAGTATTGAATGGTGAGTTGCTTGAGGAACTAGAGTGTTTTAAGTATTTAGGGTCACATGTTGCTGTGGATGGAAAATTAGATGCGGAAGTGAAGATTAGAATGAATGAAGTAGTAAAGGGGCTGGGAAGAATGAAAAAATTATTTAAATTTCATTTGCTTGGAATGGATGTAGAGAGGTTATATGAGGGTGTTGTGGTACCGATTGCATTTTATGGGGTTGAAACGTGGAATATGAATGTAGCAGAGAGGAAAAATTTGAATGTAATGGAGATTAGGTGTCTGAGGAGTATGTGTGGAGTGACGCTTATGGATCGAGTGAGAAATGATGAAGGGCGACAGAGAACTGGAGTTGTGCGGAATAGGGCTGATCGAGTTTAGCAGCGAGTGTTGTGATGGCTTGGGCATATGGAGAGAATGGATGATAAGCGATTGGTGAAGAAAGTAATTGGATCAGATGTGAGAGGTGTAAGGGTGAGAGGAAGACCTCGAATAGGATGGATGGACAGTGTGAAGAGAGCGTTAGATGCGAGAGGGATGTCTGTTGAGCAAGGAAGAGTGGCTGCGCGTAATAGGAATGACTGGAGAGAAATTGTGAATGAATAAATGATGATGCAACCCAGAGGGGATATTCTCTCACATTTGGTCTGATCTGCTCATCAGATCAGGTGCGGGTAAGGGGATTTTGATGTGGCTGGGGTAAACTAGCTCTGCTGTCGGGCCCTCCTGCAGATGTCATTGGCTGCACAGCATTGTTGACCCTCGTGCAGTGTGGTGCAGTGAGGATCTGTCCCTTCTCCCTTTGGGGCTAAGATGTGTTTGAATGTGTGTGTGTGGATGAGAAAACTGAGAGTGTGTCATCTTGCCTTGGCTACCTCCCTTTCTTTAGGGGAAGCAGCTAGGTATATAAACAGATATAGATATATACGTACATATTTTGCAATATATATATATATATATATATATATATATATATATATATATATATATATATATATATATATATATATATATATATATATATATATATATATATATATATATATATATATATATATATATATATATATATATATATATATATATATATATATATATATATATATATATATATATATATGCATCATCATGCTCATCAGGACCTCCTTTCCCACCCAAGGGTGGGGTGAGGAGTAGCAATGGTCAGACAGCCCAATTTTGCCCAATCCAGTGGGTCACACATCCATTCTCATACCATTCAAGCCCCTGGAATCCTGGCTCTATCTGATACGCCAAAAACATTCACCACGTTCTGTAGCTTCACATAAATGTATCCGATAGAATCAATCCCAACGCCGTCACGTTATAAAGGGGTGCCTAATTCCTGATCACGCACATCCCTTCACAATATTCATCCAGTCAGCTCGATCTCTTGTCAGTGCCCAAGCCTCACTGACTTCCAAAACCTCTCTTCCTCACACATTCATCCACCATATCCCTCCACCCTTTCCTTGGCTTACCTCGCTTCCTCCCTCCTTCAAATTCGGTCAGATATACCTTTTTCATTGTTATCCATTCTCTCCACATGACCATACATGTCAATACATTCTCTTCGATTCTGGTGTCCACAGACTTCCTCACACCGAATCTTCCACGGCTCACATTATTTTCTATCCAATGCACTCTCTGTACTCCACATACATGCCTCAGCAGTCCCCTCTCCACTGCTCTCACACGACTTTTAATTTTCATGCCACACCATAGTCTCACATCCATGTGTTAAACTTTGCACTAACACTCATTCATATAAGCCTCGTGCAGCTGTAACACTTAATCCTTTGTTTCTTATCAAGGCCTTCATTGCACAAGTTACTTTCCTTCCTTGTGTCGCTCTACTTTCCAAATCTTTTGCACATTTTCCTCTTCTCTGTCACCGTAACCGGGTATTTGAACTATCTCACTAATTTCAGTTTCTCTCCATTCACTTTAACTTCGCTCTGGGAATCACCTTCTGTCTCAGTAACTATTATTTTACTCTTTTCTACATTTACTCTCAAGACACTACGCTCACAGACATCTGCAAAACTCTGCACTACTCTATCAAGTTCCTGTCCGGTATTTGCAAGTAGTACTGTATCATCAACATACAACAGATTTTAGATATTCCATCTAACCCCATTTATTATAAACGCCATCCCCCTCTCCACTACTCGTGTCTCTACTTCTCTCATCGCCCCTCCATATATATATATATATATATATATATATATATATATATATATATATATATATATATATATACAGGTTGTGTCCCCCCTGGGGACACAATCTGGCCGCACTATGGGGTGGTACTACTACTCTGCGGCCAGGTTGTGTTAGGAAGAATACTGCCACCGTCTTCCCTGCGTGTCGTAAAAGGCGACTAAAAGGGGCGGGGTGATGGGACTAGGGACCCCCTCCTCTGTTTTTTTAGTTTCTGAGAAGAGACAGGCCAGAGAAAGGGATGGGGGATTGAGTTATCCCCGTACCCTGAAGATTGGGTCTATGAATGTGCGTGGATGTAGTACGATTGAGGCTAAAAGGGAGGAGATTGGGAGAATGTTTGTGAGAAGAAAGTTGGATGTGTTAGCTTTGAGTGAAACGAAGATGAAAGGGAAGGGTGAGTCTATGTTTGGAAGTGTGAATGGAAGATTGTCAGGTGTTGATACAGGAAGGGCAAGAGAAGGTGTGGCCTTGTTAGTGAGTCCGGAAGTACAGCAGTGTGTGATTGAATGGAAGGAGGTGTCATTGAGACTGATGTGGGTGAAAGCGAAATTTGAACGTGAGTTGTAGGTGTTTGTGAGTGCATATGGGCCTGGTAATGAAAGGAGAGAGGGAGTCTTTCTGGAATGATGTTGATGAGTGTCTGAGAGTTTTGGAGCGAATGTGAATGTGGTAATGATGGGAGATCTGAATGCTAGAGTGGGAAATGTAGCAGTTGAAGGTGTAGTTGGTATGCATGGTGTGCCTGGAAGAAATGAAAATGGGGAACGAACGATAGCGATGGGTGTTGAGCGAGAGATGATGATTGGAAATACGCTGTTTGAGAAGAAAGATATTTAAAAGTATACATGGGTGAGACAGAAGGGTGGAAGGGTTGTTGATAAAGCTTTGATGGACTATGTGGTTGTGTCTAGGAATGTAATAGGAAGATTGTTGGATGTGAGAGTTCTGAGAGGGGAGGGTGGAGGTATGTCTGACCACTACCTGGTGGAGGGAAAGTTAAGAGTAGGTAAGAGATGGGTGAGAGCTAGGAGGGTTAGGTGTGGCAGCGACGTTTTGAAAGTAAGTGAGTTGGATAAAAGAGAGAAAAAGATAGAGTATCAGGAGAAATTGAAAGATGAGTGGAACGCAGCAAAAGATCAGGAAAATGGCAGTGTGGAGGAGGAATGGCAGTTGTTTAAGAGTGCTGTGGTGGGACATGCAGAAGAGGTGTGTGGTGTGAGACGTGTGGGTGGTGGTATAAGAAAAGGATGTGAATGGTGATGCGAGGAAGTAAGTATGGCTGTGGCTGAGAAGAGACGTGCATATGAAATGTGGCTGCAGAGGAAGGATGAGATGTTATATGAAAGTATAAGGAAAAGAGGAATAGGGCGAGAAGGGCTATGCGTGATGCTAAAGTGGCAGCAGATGAGAGGTGGGGTAGGCGGCTGACTGAGAATTTTCAACAGAATAAGAAAATGTTTTGGAAGGAGGTGAAAAGGGTGCGAATGGGAGAGTCTGGGAAGGAAGAATGAGTAAAAGCAGAGGATGAAAGAATATTAATTGAGATGGATGCAGTAAGGAAGAGATGGGCAGAGTATTTGGGAAGATTGTTAAACGTACAGGAGGAAAGGGTGGCTGAGATTGTGGCAGATGGAAGGGTGCAAGGAATAAATGTGTTGGGAGAGATGAATGATTCTTTGATCACGAAGGAGGAAGTGCAGGAGGCAGTAAAGGAGATGAAAACAGGGAAAGCTGCAGGTATGGATGGGTGTGCTGTTGAATGCCTGAAGGGTGGTGGAGTGACTATTGTTGACTGGTTAGTAAGATTATTGAATGTGTGCTTTGTGAAAGGTATGATGCCAATTGACTGGCCAAGTGCTAGTGTGGTCCCGTTGTATAAAGGCAAGGGTGATAAGTATGAATGTACTAGCTTTAGGGGTATAAGTCTGTTGAGTGTTGTAGGTAAGGTTTATGGTAGAGTGTTAATAATGAGAGTTAGAGAGGGTACAGAGGGAGTAACTGGTGATGAGCAGTGTGGCTTTAGGAGAGGGAGGGGATGCGTGGATCAGGTGTTTCCTGTGAGACAAGTGTGTGAAAAGTATTTAGCGAAAGGCAAGGATGTGTTTTGGGCATTCATGGATTTAGAGAAAGAGTATGATAGAAATGATAGGGAGGCTTTGGGGACTGTTTTAAGATTGTTTGGACTTGATGCTAGGTTACTAAAAGGGGCGAAAAGTTTTTATGTAAATAGTACAGCGTGTGTAAGAGTGGGAAATGCCGTGAGTGATTGGTTGCCTGTGAGAGTGGGGCTGCGACAGGGATGTGTGATGTAGCCTTGGTTGTTTAATATTTACATGAATGGTGTTGTAAGAGACGTGAATGCAAGTGTTTTAGGTGGAGGTCTGAGTCTTGTGATTGTTGATGGTGCAGAGAGGAATCTTAAGCAGCTGCTGTTTTCAGATGATACTGCACTGGTGACAGATTCAGAGGAGAGATTGAGACAGTTGGTAGAGGAGTTTGGAAGTGTGTGTGAAAGAAGGAAATTGAAAGTAAATGAGAATAAGAGTAAAGTGCTGAAGTGTACGAGGTTGGTAGATGGTAGAGGGATGAATATAGTTTTGAATGGCGAGTTGCTTGAGGAGGTAGAATATTTTAAATATCTAAGGTCACATGTTGCTGTGGATGGAAGAATAGATGCAGAGGTGAAGTTTAGAAAAAATGAAGTAGGAAAGGTTCTGGAAGGAATGAAAAAAGTGTTTAGATGTCGTTCGCTTAGAATGGATGTAAAGAGAAGGCTGTATGAGGGTGTTGTGGTACCAACTGCGTTATATGGGGCTGAAACATGGAATATGGGTGTAGCAGAAAGGAAAAGTTTGAATGTAATGGAGATGAGGTGTCTGAGGAGTATGTGTGGAGTGACGGGTATGGATTGAGTGCGAAATGACGAAGTGCGAAGGAGAACTGGAGTTGTTCGGGAGATGGCTGGTAGAGTTGAGCAGAGGGTATTCCGATGGTTTGGGCATATGGAGAGAATGGATAATGAGCGATTGGTGAAAAAGATAACTAGATCTGATGTGAGAGGTGCAAGGCTGAGAGGAAGACCACGAATAGGATGGATGGACAGTATGAAGAGAGCTCTGGATGCGAAAGGGATGTCTGTTGAGCAAGGAAGAGTGGCTGTGCGTGACAGAAATAAATGGAGAGAAATAGTGAATGAATAAGTGATGACGCAGCCCTGAGGGGATATTCTCCCCATTTGGTCTGATCAGTTAGCCAGGTCAGGTGCGGGTAAGGAAATGGGTCTGTTATGATGTGGCAGGGGTAAACCAGCTCTGCTGTCGGGCCCTGCTGCGGATGTCACTGATTGCATTGTGCAGTTGATCCTTGTGAGGTGTGGTGCGGTGAGGATCTGTCCGTTCTCCCCTTTGGGGCTAAGATGCGAATGAATGTGTTTGAATGGATGAGTAAATGGGGAGTGTGTCGTCCTGTCTTGGCTACCTCCCTTTCCTTGGGGGAAGCAGCCTAGGTATATATATATATATATATATATATATATATATATATATATATATATATATATGTATGTATGTATGTATATATATATAACTATATATCTATATATATATATATATATATGTATAGATATATATATATATATATATATATATATATATATATATATATGTATAGATACATATACATATATAGACTGTAGACTGTAGCACCAGTCGAGCAGGGCATTACTCCCGAGGTGGATGGAAAGCTGATGACAGGGAGTGCTGGAGCTCCCGTTTCATCAACCCTCAGGACTAGTTCCTGACCATCCCCCTTTGCTGAACTTTTTCAGTGTTTCAGTTACACAGAGGGTAGGCCAGCATGCTCTCCAGTACAAATTTCTCTAACTATCTACACCAAACTACATGGACAGTACACACTACACTTCCTGTTCAAAATTCAAAAAAAAATGGCGTCTCTTCACCAAGCCTCGGAGTCACCAGTTGGGGGGACCATAAATGCCCCCACCATCCTCCCCTCTTCCGGTGACGACTCGAGGTGCCTGGAACCACTGTCTGACTCTCTTCTTCTTCATTTCTGCAACATTCGCACCCTTTCCTCAAACTTTCGCTCTGTGGAGCACCACCTCTCCTCCTCTAAACCTCACCTTCTTTTTCTAACGGAGACTCAGCTGTCTGAGGCAACTGACAGCAAACCATTTTCTGTATCCTCCTATTTTCTCTATACTCATTTCAAAGCCAAAGGTGGCTGTTGTGTATATATATGCAACGACTTATCTTGCTCTCATGTTCCTGAACTCGATTCTTCTGAATTCTCCACACTCTGGCTTCGGCTTTCCTGTCATTCTCTGACTAAATATATCTGTGCTGTTTACTTATCCCCTAATTCTACTGACTATCAAAAATTCTTCGACTATCTTACTTCTACTATGGAACACATTCTATCCATTTCTCCTTTCTCTGAAATCTCCATTCTAGGAGATTTCAATGTTCACCACCACCTTTGGCTCTTCTCTCCTTTCACGGATCCACCTGGTGAACAAGCCTACATCTTTTCTATCCTTAATGACCTAGAGCAGCTTGTACAGCACCCTACCCGTATCCCTGACCGCCTTGGAGAGAGCTCCAACATACTTGACCTCTTCCTCACAACTAATCATTCTGCTTACTCTGTTAATCTTTTCTCTCCATTGGGCTCCTCCGATCACAACCTTATTACCTTAACCTGTCTTATCACTCCGGTACGGCCAGTGGACCCTCCAGGGAAGCTTCGTCTGTGGCATTTTGGAGCCGCGGACTGGGAGGCCCTCAGGCAGTACTTCTTGGATTTTCCCTGGAATGATTATTGCTTCCATGGCCGGGAGCCATCTGAGTGTGCCTTGCACATTACGGAGGTTATTCTCTCGGGCATGGAAGCATACATTCCTTTCTCATATCCTTTGACTAACGCAAGAAAGCCTTGGTTTAATCACGCTTGTTCTAATGCTGTCCACAACAAGGAGAGGGCCTACAAAAGGTACTGGAGCCAACCCACCCCTGAATCACATCATCTTTACATTTCTGCCTGGAATCGTGCTAAGTCTGTTCTTCGCTCTGCTAAAAATAATTTCATCCATACTAAATGCTCTCAACTCTCCAGCTCGAATTCTTCCCGCTCCTTCTGGCACCTTGCCGAAAATCTTTCTAACAACTTTACCTCATCATCCTTCCCTCCTCATTTCTACTTTGATGGTTCTGTAGCTATTTCTTCTACTGATAAAGCAGATCTCTTCGCACAGACTTTCTCCTCCAATTCCACCTTAGACTATTCCGGTGCTGTTCCTCCATCACTTCCCCCCTCTGACATCCTCATGGCTGACATTAAAATTTCTTCAGTTGATGTATTTTCTGCCATCACTGGCCTCAGTACTAACAAGGCATATGGGCCTGATGGGGTCCTTTCTGTTGTTCTCAAGAACTGTGCTTCTATGCTTACACCCTGCCTAGGCAAACTCTTTCGCCTTTGTCTGTCAACTTGTACCTTTCCTTCTTGCTGGAAGTTTGCTCTCATTCAGCCAGTCCCAAAGAAGGGTGACCACTCCCAACCCTCCAACTATCGTCCAATTGCTTTAACGTCCTGTATTTCAAAAGTTTTTGAGTCAATTCTCAATAGAAAAATTTTAAGGCATCTTTCCTATCACAACCTTCTTTCCGATGGTCAGTATGGGTGCCGTCAGGGACGCTCCACTGGCGATCTTCTCACCTACCTTTCAGACTCCTGGTCATCCTCCTTTCGGGACTTTGGCGAAAGCTTTGCCATTGCACTTGACATCTCAAAGGCTTTCGATCGAGTCTGGCATAAATCTTTAATTTCCAAACTGCCCTCCTACGATTTCTATCCTTCTATCTGTGCCTTCATCGCTAGCTTCCTTTCTGGTCGTTCTATAGCCGCTGTTGTAGACGGCCATCGTTCTTCTCCTTGATCTATCAACAGTGGTGTTCCTCAGGGCTCTGTCCTATCACCAACTCTCTTCCTTTTATTCATCAATGATCTTCTAAGCTGTACATCTAACCCTATCCACTCATACGCTGATGACTCCACCCTTCACCTTTCCATTCGGTTCCCGCAACGCCCATCTCAACAGTTACTTCAGCAAACAAGGGATGAGGCTATGGAACACCTAATGTCTGACTTGGCTCGTATCTCTGACTGGGGTAAAAATAATATGGTTGTTTTTAATGCATCAAAGACTCAGTTCTTACACCTATCAACCCGACAAAATCTCTTACAGGTATACTCACTAATGTTTAATAATATTCAGCTTAATCCTGCATCATCCTTGAACATGCTTGCGGTTTCCTTTACTCAGGACTTATCTTAGAAAGATCATATTACATTTCTTGTAAAATCTGCTTCCAAGAGATTGGGTGTGCTAAGCCGACTCCGCTCTTTCTTTACCCCTGCACAATTGTTGACTCTATACAGGGGTTTTATCCGCCCCTGTGTGGAGTACAACTCTCATGTGTGGGGAGTCTCCCCACATACAGCTCTTCTCAATAGGGTGGAGTCAAAGGCTTTTCGTCTCATTAACTCTCCTCTTACTGACTCCCTTCAACCTCTGTCTCTTCGCCGCACTGTTGCATATTTATTTCTTTTCTATCGCTACTTTAATGGTCACTGCTCCTCTGAACTGTCTGCTTACATTCCTCCACCTCTACGACGGGCGCGTACCACCCGCCTGGCAGCAAACTCTCATCCCTTCTCTGTCCAACTCTCTAATGCAAGAGTTAACCGTTACTCCCAGTCTTTCATTTATGCAACAGGTCAGCTCTGGAACTGTCTCCCTCTGTCTGTATTTTTGTGCTGCCTATGATCTCCAGTCTTTCAAACGCAGTGTGTCTAGGCATCTCAAAATGATCGGATCTTGAATTTGGCTCTCTATTGTATTTTGTTTTTCTCTTGGAGGGAACCGTTACTGCGGGCTCATGGCCTTTGGTTCCTTCTTCCTCGCATAAAAAATATATATATATATATATATATATATATATATATGTGTGTGTGTATCATCATCATCATCAGCAGCAGCAGCCGTTTGAGTATCCACTGCAGGACCGGCCTATCCCGACCGAAGTCGGTACGATACAGCCAATGTATCTCTACCAAGTGGCTTAGGCTGTCTGGTGGAGATTGTATGTAGGGTGAGAGAAGTGTTTGTAAGTGTAACTGTAGTGTTGGAGTTGCTTTGGATGTGTGTGCAGTCTGTGAACCAAGTGTAACCAGCCCGCGCCAGCTGACTGGGTGCAAGCATATGTTACAGTAAGCGACACTAGTTCAGCCATAGCACCCCTTGTATCCGCCAATGCAGTACGTGGCCAGATGAACACTCCCGAAGTTTATTTCCCTGGCAGTCCACACTGATCGTGAACAATTCACTTTGATGCCCGTTAACCCTTACATACGCTTTGCTACCATCATAAAAACTCTTGACGGCGCCTAGCAGCTTGCCATCTTTCCGTACATGAGCAAAACCTTCGACAATCCTTCATTGTCTACTTTGTTGTATGCTTTTTCCAGATCCATGAATGTCATAAACACCTTAAAGTCCTTCTCACTAGCCTTTTCCTCTATCTGTCTCACTGCAAATATTTAATCCACACATTCTCTTCTACTCCTAACGCCACCCTGTTCATCATTTAGGACTTCTGATCTCTCTCTTACTTTCTCTATAATAATCCTTCTTTATACCTTCCCCAGCACGATAATTCTTGCACTTACTCTGCACATCTTAATTTTTGTACAAGAGTACAATCACAGGCTTTTTCCATTCTGTAGGCACAGTTTTACTCATCCTTGCCTTATTACATATCTCCAGCAAGCACCTCATTCCACTCTCTCCACTACATTAAATCATCTCTGCATACACCTCATCAACCCCAGCTGGTTTTCCATTTTTCAGCCGCTTCATAGCACTCTTCAACTGTGCCAGTGTCACGTCTCCTGGCACTGCACTCCTTCTCTGCACACACCCAAAACCAATCATTTTTACAGCCACTCTCCTTTCTCTATTCCCCATTCATCAGGCTTTCAAAATATTATCTCCATCTGGTCCTTACTTCATCCCCATGGTTTAATAATCTACCTCCTACATCCTTCACACCTTAACATTACTTTCTGCTTTCACTTCTACATTTCTGCACCTCTTCCCAGAATAACTTCCTGTTTTCAGAGTAGTTTGCATTCATTTTACTCCCTAGATCATCATTTACCTCCTTGTTTTTCTCTTCACTAGTTTCTGTACGTGCTTCCTGCTCTCAATATATTCAGTTCTTATTTCAATTGAACCTCTGTCCTGTAGCCATTCTAGTCGCTTCTTCCCCTTTTCCTCCACTGCTCTCTTAACCTCTTCATCTCACCATTCAGTACCTTTCTTTTTTAGTGTTACTCTTGCCACACCACACACCACTTTAGCACTTCCAAGTAAGCAATCCCTCTGTGCATTCCACAGTCTGTTTAGATCCATTTAATTCCAAATCGTTGATTCCAACTCCTCCCCTACTTTGGTCCTGTATTCATCTGCCATTTCTTTGATCCTCAGCTTTTCGACTTTCAGCCTTTCTCCCCGGCTGCTCCTCTCTTCTCCGATCTATCCCTCAGCTTGATCTTGCATACCACAATCATATGATCTGACAGACCTCCACATCATCCTCTCACCACCCTCGTATCAGCAACCATTCCCAGCATCGACCTCTCTATGAGCACGTAATCAGTCAGGCTCCTTTCAACACGATCCTTGTTCCATCTATACCATGTATATTTATGTGCATCTTTGTGTTTAAAATACGAGTTACAAATGCACAGCCTCCTTTCCTAACTCATATCCTTCAGTTGCTTCCCATTATTAATTTCTGCTTGTACTCCATTACAACCCATTATGTTATCCTCAGGACCAGTGCCTACTCTTCCATTCATATCGCCCCTTACGATCACTTTATAGCTCCTGGGCATTTCTCCCACTGCTTCATCCAGCTCATCCTCAAACCTGTCTTTCTCTCTCTCACTTCTGTCCTCACACGGTGCATATGCTAGAATCTCTTGACATACATATAAGACTAACTGACACATTTGTAATCTCTCATTCTGCTATGCCACACCTCATTCATTAACAAAGCAACTCCTTCCTCGCATCTTCCTCGCCCATTCATGTCCGATCTTATACATTTCACACTCTCCCACTCCTCCACTTCACACCCTTTCAACTTTGTTTCACACAGTGCTATCACGGCATATCTCTCACTCTTGAACACATTCACCACTTCCACCCTCTTGCTCTCCTCATTCACACCTCTCACATTCCGCAAGGCCATGCGAGTCTGTCCGTTTGGTTGGGGCCCTGGGCAGGTATTGGGCCCTCCGAGGTTCTCCGAAACAACTGTCATGATTAAGTAATTTTAGATTGGGGAATCTGCGGGACATTAACCCGGCCAAAACCCCGATTATATGGATTCCATCCAACACAGTATGTGGTTTCCTGTGTACAGGAAACCATTTGGCATGGCATTCAGTGTAGAGACCATAAAGCATCCCTACATTAAGTGAGTGGATGATGGGCACCCCCATCCACCACCCATATATTGTATATATATATATATATATATATATATATATATATATATATATATATATATATATATATATATATATATATATATACCGGTATATTGAATTTTATATTTTCTCCACAAGGTTACTTCTGTTCCATATCACTTAATGAGCTTTCATTCAAAAAAATCAACAAAATCGGCTCATACTTAGAAGTCACTCCCTGGAGGAAAGATATGTGATCCTGATTATGTATGATCACAAATATATGATTGTCTAGTGAATATATGGCTTGTACTCGTAACTGCCTGTAAGTATCCTAAAAGTGCGACAACTCTCGAAGTAAACATTGATTAAAGCTTGAGTGGTAGTCGGTAGACATGCTTATTGTAACACGTGTCTGTCACTGCTACGTGCTGCACCCATCTGTTGGAAATTCAGGCACAGCCGGAAAAGCACCACGTCCACGCCACAGCACGCTCTGGGTGGCTTATTGATTACTCAGTGGTTACTCAGTGGATGACTATCTCTCCACACAATAGGACATACACTGGTGTGCTCTTGATGCCTATCGTGTCGTGACATTGAGCAGTGAATTACTCTGATCTGGCATGTAAAATTTATATCATTATTATAGCTACCAATAATGACACTTATCAAAAAGTTACATTGATATATTAGGTTTTTACGCTCCACATACCAGGCACTTGTTGATGAATATCTGATTCATTAATAAAGGAATATTTCCAATACAAAACACAATGTTTAATAATCATTGTATCCAGCATATGATCATTAGTATCGAGATACTTACGCGGAGCAAATTGAAAGTAATATATCCAAATAATATTCTGGTGAGTATTATTATATCAACAGATATTGGCCCTGCTTATCAGTGTGTTCCATTCACAGGTCATGCCTATGACAAGAAGCAGTCCAAATATATGGCTTCTGGGCAAGCCCGAGAAAGATATATTGGGTGCTTGTCTGCCAACTAATGTCAATGTCCTCAGAAACGTCATGTTTCACCATCAGAATGGTCTTACAATCAGTCACAGAGCTAAGAGTACCATTGAGAAGGTACTGGTGATCTGAGATAAAGCACACATCCCGACCCAAAGGGTAGATTTGGGTATTTGCAAGCTCCAAAAGCTTCACAAAGTGTACTGTGTATTGAAGAACAAGAGATTGTTACCGAAACTAGGGTATTGGGTCAAAAAGCAAAACTTCAAGAAAAAACTCAGAAAACTATTTTAATATATCTCGAAAGGATGTTCTGCTTACCATGACAAACGAAGAGGATAAGCAGTTCCTATGATAACAGCAACACAGTCCTTTCAGTGGGAGTATGTCTGGGATGGACCGAATCTTGGCAAACAAGGAGGCTCTTAAGTGGCATAGAAGTTATCAAGACAGCGCTTAAAAAGAAAAATGCAACCTCCTTGCACAGCACGTGGAAATGACTGTACCATCCACTTCTATTGATGTTGAAGGCTTTAGCACTTCCTCATCAGCAGAGTCTGAGGAATTTCAGAGGCCATCGACGTCCAGACAAATTAGGCAGCAAAGTAAAGCTAAGAAAACCATTGTAACTAAGGAAGTAGCGGTACATACTGCAGCTCGTCACAGACCACTGGAAAAGACTGCCAGTTCCGACGAAAGCTCCTTTGACGAAGACAAAATGATGCATTATCCCTTTACTTAGTGTTTTAAGTGTGTCTTTTAGCCCTCAAAAAAAGAATGTGTACGTTTGGAAACGCTGAAAATACAAATAAAGTTTCTTTATTGAAAATCCGTCGATGTTGTGTTTTCAATAAATTTTTTTTTCGCAATTACGGCATCTGGAGTGACTTCTAAAAATTGTGCATTTCATCAGATTTTTCACTTAGTACCTTCAGTGATAAGGAACATACATAGTCTTGTGGAAGTGAACAGTTTCTCTTTTTGGGGGGTCCACCCTAATATATATATATATAAAACCGGCCGAATTATGCTGTGAAAAAATAAGAACAAAAGAAAACTAAAATTTACTATCTATTACAGGGAGCAAATTACCTTTTGTTTAGTAATAAAGAAAGTTTGAAGATATCTTCAACTGTAACAACATTATATGTATGCTTATGTACGTATATCTACTTTTAATACAATATCATACAACCTACCCTCTGAGCATCACCAATTGTGCGAATAAGATCTTTCTGAGTCATGTTCTCGTCATGACCATGGATCTTGCTGTCAAAAACTGCCAGTCCCAGGGGGGCTCTCAGCTTAGGCAGATCCTGTACCAGTGGAATACATTATTAGTCATGTCCTTCTCATTTATCTGGGCTGCTATTGGGAAAACTACACCCTGGATACATTCTAGTGTGGCTATTTGCCATACTCTTTTCACTCTAAATTGACCCCAATCTTGGAACTTTTGGAATTTATATAAGTTTATATCATGGAAGACATTGGCAGAATAGGGCAATACTAGGGCTCTGTATCGTCTGCACAGCACATCTTCGTGACTAACATCATATTCGAATGTTAAGCTCTTGTTCCACTTCAATATTGAAGATTTTGAGATGGCAGTTATTTGCGGTCAAAATATACCGAGTATAGTGGCCCTAGAGAAAAGGTGAGACACTATGGTCAGTATGCTTTCATCTAAAGAAACTATGCCACTTGTACATGTTCAGTACTTAAGTTGTATTTGTATGAAATTCGCTGAGCTTCAGTTATGAGGTAGGAACGAGCCTTCCAATCTGACTACATCTGGCCACCACGAAGGTTAAAAAGAGCTTCAGATCTTTGACCTTTGAATATAAACCAATAAGAATACCCACTGTGCATTTACATTGTAAAATCCATTCGTCGTGTGTTATGCAGGGTATAAAATGTATTCTCTATGATATTTGTATTAAATATATGAGAAACACGTCAGTGAATGCATTATAAAATTATTGTCTACTTTTCTTACTATTTCTTCGTACGTAATGATAAGTAATTAGGAAATATACATAAATAAGGTGAGAGGAAAGGAATATTGAATATAAGAACGTATGATGACTGATTTTCAAACAGCCGAAAGAGAGAGTATAAAGACAGAATACAAATACATACACATGCTTATGGCAAAGAACATTTACGTCAATACAAATAAAGATACGTGACAACAACCCAGTGTCATGCAACTCGGCTCCAAATTACCTCGACTGAAGTACTGTTACAAAAGTTCTTCCCTCCACATCCCAGTCTGGATATAACGAAATGTCACTGGACGTTCTGGGAGGTTTCTCAAGTATATATTGTACAATACATAATTTTATTAATGAAAGATACAGGACATTGTATCAAGAAATAATTGATTTGGGGTGTGGCTGTAATATTTACCAGTTTTCCTTAAAATTACGAAAAAGTTACTTTTAATCATCCATTCCATATACAATTCCTCTCTCTGTTATTGCTTGTATAATCTCACCATCAGTTCTTCATCCTCCCATAAAAAATCATTTGTTTCCTTCTGCTTTATTATTATTAATTTGGTAAGTCTAGTACAGTACTGATCACCCATTCCATACCTAATTCCTGTATCTGTCTATGCATCAGGAATCTTTCCATCAGTTCATCATCCTGCAATAAGAAATCGGGCATTTCCATCTGCTTGGCTATATCTCTTTACACATTGGTTGACAAGAAGAGTATGATACTCTACTCTTTTTACTCTAACTTGGCCTAGGTTTTCGTCCTTTTGCAGCTTATGTATCTCAGTGGCTAAGTCAGACTACTAACGGCCGTAGTCTTAAACTGTGGGCAAGTGTCCACCTTGCCCCCGCATCTTTTGGTAGTCTTAAAGCACGAAAGGGAGAGCGTTCCCCGGTGAACGGGAGAGGATTACCACAGTGTAGTACTGGAATCCGCGGGGTTCTCGTAGCACCCCTTCGCAGGCCCCTTCGTCATATTATAGCAGCCTTGTGCAAAGAAACCGGTGTAGAATTTGTAGGACCCTATGGTGTGTGTGATGGGAATTTTAGTTTAATAATAAAAACATCGTGCAAAGAAAAAATAAACGTTTAATATTTTTATCATTTTAAAAGACTTCGCCACTTATCCGGGGATGGTTAATTTACGACGAGACGAAAACAAGATGAGATACTGTATCCACTTCCATTTTATTTCTCAATATTTCTACCAAGCTCTTTATCAGATATGGTGCATGATACTTTTATAATTAGGTTGATTAGTATGTGAAATAATTCCTACAGTAAAGAAGGGCCGCGTACTACCTAAACAGATGACTAGTGCACAGCCAGTTGGTTTGAATTACAAAGTCTCATGTTTGCGTTCGGTGAGCTTTTACAAGTCCGCACTATTTTGTTTTGGTTTGGCAATATATTTTTCTGGTGTATTTGGGTGTGATCAGAACGAATTTGGCTTTTATTTTCGGTGTTCATGATTGGTTTTCAAATTAACTCCCCCACCCCGTATCTTGAGGGATGGGATTTCTGGGTTCTGGGTGGGAAGAATGGCTAAAACAAGCATTTGATACAGAAATATAGTCAAAATCGGTATGACCAGCCAAGGCGTATTCGTAGGGTTATTACTGACCGCATGGACTCCTTTGAAGCTATGTCTGACACCGAATTTTTCCTGCGGCACAGGATCTCCAAATCCCGTATGCATACTCCTAATACAGAATATTTAAGAACAAATGACAGTCTTTAATAAGTGAAGAGGTGTAGACTTGCAAACAATAGATTATATTGTGTGTGAATCTTAGAAACTGTCATATGTATTGTTTTTATTTTAAGATTTTGAATTTTAAATATAATCAGTGTTACCAACTCTCTTCCGCGCCTACCCACACGAAGAGGTGCGCTCTCCCGCTTTCAAGATTACCACTTACGTTGAAGGTATGAGCTTCTACCTCGAGTGGGGTGCGGGTAGGGTAACCCCTGCCCTCAGTTTCAAGACTAGGGGCCTAAGACTCTTCACCTCTCCACGAGACTTCTTTGTGAATGGCATCATATTGTAGTGCTAAGGAATTTCTACAGATCCAGTATTCTTGATGGAGACATGACAATTTTAGGCCGAGTCCGCAGAGAGATGTTCCACTGTTGCAATGGACGTCGATTCGAATCCATGGTAGGGCAGGGAACAGTTTAAAGGATTTGAATCTCATTAAAGTAGACTTTGCTGATCTACCTTAAGACCTACCATCATGTAAAAACACCTCCACTAATAACAGTATACCAGTCTTGTATAAGACAGCCCTAGCATGATGTATTCAGTATAGACGGAATTTGTTAGCGCCGTAGTGGTGTCATGACGAGGTGGATGGTATGTCGGAGGACAGCTTGACCTATGGGACCGGACCTTTAAGCCTATGCCCAGAGTCAGGTGTATATATATATATATATATATATATATATATATATATATATATATATATATATATATATATATGGTGGTGTGGATGTGGATGTGATAGGAAGCATTAGGAGGAATATACTGAGATGGTTTGGCCATGTGGAAAGGATGGAGGGTGAAAGACTGACGAAGAGAGTGTATGTGAAGTGGAAAGGGGGAGAGGGAGGGGGAGGCCGAGGATGAGATGGAGGGATGGGGTGGAGGGGTATATGAGAGAGGGGTGTGTGAGCTGGGAGCAGGTCCGTGAAATGGCGGGGGACAGGGCGACGTGGAGGCGATTTGTGTGTGGCCACCCCGAACGGGATTGAGGCGTCTGGCTATATATATATATATATATATATATATATATATATATATATATATATATATAATTTATATATATATGTATATAATATATATATATATATATATATATATATATATATATATATATATATATATATATATATATATATATATATATATATATATATATATATATATATATATATATATATATATATATATATATATATATATATATATATATATATATATATATATATAAATATATATATATATATATATATATAGAGAGAGAGAGAGAGAGAGAGAGAGAGAGAGAGAGAGAGAGAGAGAGAGAGATTTATATAGATAGATAGATAGATAGATAGATAAAGAGAGAATAGTACATAATATAAAACCAACCATGGCCACAAGAGAGGTCCAGTACGAGCCATCTGTCAGCACAAACACGGAGGAGCGACTGCATGACTGTGTGGCCAACATGGCGTCCAGTGCAGCATGAAGCTCACCCGCAGACTGGCTCAGGTCTGGAACATGCGTGATAGTAGTAGTAGTTGTTGCTGTTGTTCTGATAATATTAATAATAGTAGCAGTAGTATTAGTAGTGGTAATAATAATAATTGTACTAGTGCTAGCAATAGTAATAGTAGTAGTAGCAGTAGTAGTAGTAATATTAGTAGTAGTAGTAGTAGTAGTAGTAGTAGTGGTGGTAGTAGTAGTAGTAGTAGTAGTTGTTGTTGTTGTTGTTGTAGAAGTAGTAGTGGTAGTAATTGTAGTAGTAGTAGTAGTAATAGTAGTAGTAGTAGTAATAGTAGTAGTAGTAGTATAGTAGTAGTAGTAGTTGTTGTTGTTGTTGTATAAGTAGTAGTAGTAGTAGTAGTAGTAGCTGTTGTTGTTGTTGTTGAAGTAGTAGTGGTAGTAATTGTAATAGTAGTAGTAGTAATAGTTTTAGTATTAGTAGTAGTAGTAGTATAGTAGTAGCAGTAGTTGTTGTTGTTATTGTATAAGTACTAGTAGTAGTAGTAGTAGCTAGTGTTGTTGTTGTTGAAGTAGTAGTAGTAATTGTTGTTGTTCTTGTAGTAGTAGTAGTAGTAGTAGTAGCAGTTGTAATTTTAATAGTGTAGTAATAGTAGTAGTAGTAATAGTTGTAGTAGTAGTAGTAGTTGCAATAATAATAGTAGTAGTAATAGCAGTAGTAGGAGGAGTAGGAATAGGAGTAGTTGTAGTAGTAGTGGTGGTACTAGTAGTAGTAGTAGTAACAGTAACAGTAATAGTAGAAGTAGCAGTAATAGTAGTAGTAGCAGAAATAGTTGCTGTTGTTGTAGTAGTAGTAGTAGCAGTAGCAGTAGTAGTAGTAGTTGTAGCAGTAGTAGTAGCAGTAGTGGCAATTGTAGTTCCAGCCCTAGATTCATGTAAAACATGAACCCAGTGGACTGCAGGCTTAAGTTGCCCTCCTTCTGCAGTTCACCTCCTCCTCTCAGGTGATAGCGAGGGCTGATTAACGTTTATACAACCTGGCAGTCGTCGGGTCGCTCAGCTATATCGGTGCCACCACGTGAAGGCGTCCCTGTCCAGTACCGGAACAAATGAATATCACGAAATTGAACAGTTTAGTATCTTGTATAGGACGGTCCATAATAGCGTTCCACTAGAAACTCAGTTGGATGTATCTTATGTATTGTATGGACGGCTCAGTTTGCTGGTGTGGGCATGGGTGTGGCAGTGGGAGTAGGGGAAAATTGTTATGCAGGGAAGATAGTGAGAACCCTGAATGAGCCGTCTCCGCAACACACGAAACATCGGCCAGCAGAGTGGAAGAAGAGGGTTAAATATGGGCCAGACTGTGTATCCTACAAAGCATTGCGAAACGCATGTTTGTGTGATTCATTTAGCCTGTAAGGTGTTGCCAAAAATTTTAGAAGTTTAAATTAATGATGGGTGAATAGATGCTAGTTCATTTCAGCGTAAGTGTGATAGTTTGCCAGTTTTATTATATGTCTGTTCTTGTGTTTCATCGTTTTTACCTCATCCGTCTTATAGGAAGTGTATTTGGATGCTTACAAAAAATAACAAAACAAGGAAAACACTAAACATCATTAGTACTTAAATGCAGTTAAAATGTATTTAAAAATGAGTTGCATTCCACATAATACCTTTACACACCATAGCTAAAGATAAATATTTTCCACATCGTTACAGAAAATCTGGCATATCAAGTTGTTCGTATCTATCTATCTATCTATTGCCAGGTGCCTCAATCCCGTTTGGGGTGGCCACAAACAAATCGCCTCCAAGTCGCCCTGTCCCCCGCCATTTCACTGCCCTGCTCCCAACTCACACCCCCCTCTCTCATATACCTCTCCACCCCATCCCTCCATCTCATCCTCGGCCTCCCCCTCCCTCTTCCCCCTTCCACCTCACTCACATACACTCTCTTCGTCAGTCTTTCACCCTCCATCCTCTCCACATGGCCAAACCACCTCAGTGTGTTCCTCATAACTCTTCCTATCACATCCACATCCACACTACAACGCTCCTTTATATCCTCATTCGTCAGCCTGTCTCTCCATGTGACTCCACAGGCTCCTCTTAAATAACTCATTTCCACTGCTCTCACTCTTGACTTGTGTCCTTCCAACAACGTCCAAGCTTCACTTCCATACGTTAGAGTTGGTATCACAATACTGTCATGTAGTAACTTTTTCACTTCCATGCTCACTTCCCTGTTTCTTATCATTGCTTTCAAAGAACCAGCAACCTTTCTTCCCTGCTGTACCCTTTCAAGCACTTCACCCTCCATCCTTACTCCATCCTTACTCATCACACTACCCAAGTACTTAAACGTACTCACATTTCCAATTCCTCACCATCCAACTTCGCTGTACATTCACTGACTTCACCTCTCTCAAAGACCATCACTTTACTCTTCCCTACATTCACCTTTAGATTCCGTTTCTTACACACTCTCCCAAACTCATCCACCAAGCCTTGCAGCTCCCTTTCGTCTTCATTCAACAACACAGTATCATCTGCAAACAACAGTACAGGGAGCTTCCAAACACTATCCTCTCTCACCAGGGCCACTCCAACATCCACTACCCTACCTTGTACCTCTTTTATTACCCCATCCATGTACAGATTGAACAACCATGGAGACATGACACATCCCTGTTTCAACCCAACTTTCAAAGAGAAAAATTCACTTAGTTCACCATCCACACGCACTGCAGCCTTCGCACCATCGTACATACTCTTCACAGCATTCAACAACTTCCCATCTACTCCATATATTCTTAACACTTTCCACAATCCTTGTCTATCCATCCTGTCATATGCTTTCTCCAAATCCATGAAAGCCGCATACAACTTCTTTCCCTTCTCTAGAAACTTTTCCACTAATGATCTAATAATGAATATCTGATCTACACAACCTCTTCCCTTTCTAAAGCCTCCCTGTTCTTCTCCAACTAATTTTTCTGTTCTTTCTCTAACTCTGTCAATAAGTATCCTACCATACACTTTTCCTATTATACTAAGAAGACAAATGCCCCTATGATTACCACACATTTCTTTTTCCCCTTTTCCTTTGTACAAGGGAATAATTATACCTGACTTCCAATCCTCTGGGACTCTACCTTCCTCTACGTTAGAGTGTGGTCACAGTTCTGCCATGCACCGACTCTTTTACTTCCATGTTCATTGATCTATTTCTCATCACTGCTTTCAATGAACCAGCAACCTTTCTTCCCTGCAGTACCCTTTCAAGCACTTCATCCTCCAAACTCCCATCCTTACTCATCACACTACCCACATACTTAAATGCACTCACATTTTCCATGGTTCACTGTCCAGACGTACTGTCCATTCAGTGACTTTCATTGCTCTCCAAGACCACAACGTTACTCTTCCATACATTCACTTTTAGACTCCGTTTCTTATACAGTACACTCTCCCAATCTTTTTCACTAAGCCTTGCAGTTCCCCTTCGACTTCACTTAATAACACAGTATCATCTGCAAACAACAGAACAGGAAGTTTCCAAACGCTGTCCTCTCTCATTTGGGCCGCTTCAACATCCAATGCCCTACCTTGTATCACTTTATATAATTCCATCCATATACAAATTGAACTACCATGGAGACACGACACATTCTTGTTTCAATCCAACATTCACTTTGAAAAATTAACTTAGTTCACCCGCCTCATGTATTGTTGCCCAAGCTCCTTAATCCACACTCCGCACGGCATTCACCAGCATCCCATTTACTCCATATATTTTTAAAGATTTTCCACATTCCTTGGCCAACCACTTTCTCATATTCTTTCTCCAAATCCATGAAGGCAACATATAACTTCTTTTCCCTTCTCTACAATCTTTTCCACCAAACAACATACGATGAATATCTGAAGCATACAAATTCTTCCCTTTCTAAAACCTCCCTGTCCTTCTCCATCTAAATCCTCTGTTGTTTCCCTAAATCTGTCAGTGCGTATTCTACCTTATACTTTTCATAATTCTCCGATAGTAAGTTTAATTTCCTGTTCTTCGACAGAAAGTGTCAGTTCTGACTAATTCTTCATTCAATGGCGATAATTTTTCTTTAACTATGACTGCATGAAATGTAAAAAGTAATGTAGAATACTTATTGAATTAGTTTTCCTTAAGGAAATATACCTAACATGTCAAAACAGACATGGTAGGAAATTATTCTCCAGTGATGACGTCTGAGGGATATATGAGAGAAATCTGAAGCCCTTGGGGTAGGGATTTTTATCTTTGTGTTTCTCCATTAAATGGATGAGCATTATCAAATATATCTATTTATCTATCAATTGTCAGACGCCTTAATCCCGTACGGGGTGGCCACAAACAAATCGCCTCCACGTCGCCCTGTCCCCTGCCACTTCACTGCCCTGCTCCCAGCTCACACACCCCTCCCTCATATACCTCTCCACTCCATCCCTCCATCTCATCCTTGGCCTCACCCTCCCTCCCTCCCCCTCCACCTCACTCACATACATTCTCTTCGTCAGTCTCTCACTCTCCATCCTCTCCACATGGCCAAACCACCTCAGCGTGTTTCTCCTAACGCTTTCTATCACATCCACATCCACACCACAACGCTCCTTTACATCCTCATTTGTCAGTCTGTCTCTCCATGTGACTCCGCATGCTCCTCTCAAATAACTCATTTCCACTGCGCTCACTCTTGACCTGTGTCCCTCCAGCAATGTCCAAGCTTCACTTCCATACGTTAGAGTTGGTATCACAATACTGTCATGTAGTAACTTTTGCACTTTCATGCTCACTTCCCTGTTTCTGGTCACTGCTTTCAAGGAACCAGCAACCTTCCTTCCCTGCTGTACCCTTTCAAGCACTTCACCCTCCTAACCTCCATCCTTACTCATCACACTACTCAAGTACTTAAACGTACTCACATTTTCAATTTCCACCTCATCCAACTTTACTCTACATTCACTGACTTCACTTCTCTCGAACACTATAACTTTACTCTTCTCTACATTCACCTTCAGATTCCGTTTCTTGCACACTCTCCCAGACTCATCCACCAATCCTTGCAGCTCCCCTTCATCTTCACTTAACAACACAGTACCATCTGCAAACAACAATACAGGCAGTTTCCAAACACTGCCCTCTCTCATTAGGGCCACTCCAACATCCACTGCCGTACTATATATCTCTTTTATAACCCCATCCATATACAGATTGAACAACCATGGAGTCATGACACATCCCTGTTTCAACCCAACCTTCAAATAGAAAATTTCACTCAGTTCACTCTCCACACGCACTGCAGCCTTGGCCCCCTCATACATACTCTTCACTGCATTCAACAACTTCCCATCTAGTCCATATATTCTTAATACTTTCCACAATCCTTATCTATCCACCCTGTTAGATGCTTTCTCCAATTCCATGAAGGCCGCATACAACTTCTTTCCCTTCACTAGAAACTTTTCCACTAAAGATCTAAGAATGAATATCTGATCTACACAACCTCTTCCCTTCCGAAAACCTCCCTGTTCATCTCCAACTAAATCGTCTGTTATTTCCTTAACTCTGTCAATAAGTATCCTACCAAATACTTTTCCTATTACACTAAGAAGACAAATGACCCTATGATTACCACACACTTCTTTTTCCCCTTTTCCTTTGTACATGGGAATAATTATACCTGACTTCCAATCCTACGGGACTCTACCTTCCTCCTAGGCCAATCTGCACATCTTCCACATCCATTCTACTACTATCTCTCCCCCATGCTTCAGCATTTCACCACACACTCCATCAATTCCTGGGGCTTTCCCCTATTTAACTTTCTTCATTGCTTCCACGACTTCTATCCTACTGATTTCTTCCTGTCTTCTCACCTCCCTCCTTCTCCCAGCCATTCCCCAGCCACCTATGCTCGCATTACTTCCATCCTCTACGTTCAACAATTCCTTAAAGTGTTCTCTCCATCTGCTCACTTTTTCTCCCTTCTCCACTAGTAATCTACCATTTTTATCTTTCACTCCCCTGCTAACTTCACTTCCACCCTGTCTTACTCTTTTCACCTCTTTCCAGAACATTTTCTTACAGTCCCTCCACTTTACACTCAAATTCCTTCCAAATTCCTCATCCACTCTCTTCTTACTCTCTCTTACTAATCTTTTCACCTCTCTCTTTCTTTCTACATATAACTCTCTTTTCCGCCTCTCAACTACTTCCACGCCCCTATTTCTCATCCATTCATTGTATGCTTTCTTCTTTTGTGCCACAGCCTGTTTCACCTCTTCAGTCCACTACGCTGTTCCTTGCACCCCCCTCCGTCTTCTCTTCCTTCCACACACCACATCACATGCTGCACATATTTCTTCTGTAAATATCCTACACACACCTTCCACGTCTCCCATCTGCTCCAATTCATATTTGCCCAATCGTTCCTCCACTTCTCTCTTATACTCTGCCTTTTTCTCATCCTTTTGTAACCTTTCCACTCTCCTTGCAACTACTCCTTCCTCTCGTCTTTCCCTTCTTCTATTTCTCCATTCTAATTGGACCTTGATTCTGGCCACCACCACGTAGTGGTCAGAAAGTCCACTCCCCCAACCTCTATAAACTCTTGCATCCATTACACATCTTCGCATCCTTTCATCCACACACACATAATCAATCATTGCCTTCCTTTCATTCAGTTCACCACCCACCCTTCCCATCACTCGCCATGTATACCTGTGGATCATTTTATGCCTGAAGAGGGTATTGGCTATCACCAACCCCCTTCCAGCACAAATGTGCACTGACGCACTCCCATTCTCATCTAAGCAGGCACACCCCACTCACCAACTATACCATCCACCTTCACATTCCCAACTTTACCATTCATATCACCAATAAGAAACACTCTCTCATTCCTTCCAAACTTTTCCATGCACACTTCTACATTTGTCCAGAACTCTTCTCTCACTCTTCTAGCACGATCTTGCTTTGGCGCATATACACACACAATCGCCCATATTTGTATTTCAACTTTCAACTTTACCCACACAATCCTCGACCCAACTGATCCATACTGTCTTATGCTCTTCTTCCATCTTTTACTCACAACTATACATACTCCTTCCTTTGCCCTCTCATTCTCACCTACTCCTGCACATATACCCCATCCATACTCCCATTCTCTCACACTTTCTCCTATCCATTTTGTTTCAGTTATTCCACATACATCCACTTTTGCACCCTCAAGCACCTGGACAATCTCTCTCTCTTTCACCTCATCATTCGCTCCTCTTACATTGTTCGTATCATTTGTAATTTTGTATTTATTTATTCTTCTATGCTCGAGGGATGGTAAATGTTCAGCATATTTTAGTACATTAAGTAGTGTAATACTTTCTTCTGTTACGATGTTTTGGTATATTCTACTAGTAATACCACTTCCCCTCTCATGATGACCTCGAACAATGCTGTAAAAGTGTGGAAGAATTATGCCAGCATTTGGATAATTTGTATACTGGGGAGATGCAACACTTGGGTCAGGACTTGGACTCTGCTGATGTGGGTAGAATCGCTTCATCTTAATTATATACTCTTCATTGTGTTTTAATCCATGGCCGGAGGCATATGACCGTAGCAGTTGCGTCGCCTGATTTATTTGGGTAATTCTGACAATCTTAGTGCTTCAAGGCATGCACTGAATATACTCATTTACCAATGGACGAGCTACCACAGCATCGGGGCAGGCAGGCGTGGACCATGAGGCAGGACACAGCCAGGGCAAGCCACAGTCTTCCCGCAGCAGCTGCCATCACCACTACACCACCACCAACACAACACGATTCTGCAGCAAGAAATGTTTGTTTAAAAATACCTGTTCACAATGGCGTATTTTACTGGTACCCAAGTATTACATATACAAAAAATTATACAATACTATTTCCAGTCTTTTTCATATGCCTCGCTGCCACGTGAATAACTTTTCCTCATCAGTTCAGTGGCGTCTTTCGTGTTATATTCACGCCACTCCAGAGTATATAATTCTGTCTCAGAAAGATTTTTTCGATTTATAAGGGTCAGATATAGCCTTCATTAACTTCTTCAGTTTGAGGCGTTTCCCAAGATGTAGCGAGAACAAGCTAGTAAAATGCGTCATTTTTTCAGCGATACAGTGAGCAGTTTTCACTGCACACATTATTTACTTAGTTCCATCCATACTTCCACTCTGTTAAACCAGCTTTTTCTAACTCTCAACAATCCTTGCCATACACACAGTACGTACCTTCTTCTATACCCCCACTCTGTTTAGTCTGCCTTCTTTCAATTTTTATCAGAAATTCCATAAGTATTTTCCAGTCCTTATCACATGCATTTCCACTGTTTCCATCATCGCTATTACTAATCAGCAAATTCTCTACCACTGCGTAAGACCGCCCTGTTCATCATTCACTAAATCAAATTAAGTTAATCTGACTCTTTACTCTGTCAGAATTATTATTTGACACAGATATGTATTTAGCTTCATCTTGTTTGACGTTGTAGGAATGGTAAGTTTCGCTCGTCAGCCACTGGTCTTTTTCTTCGACATAATAATACCATATTACCCCAAAAGTTCAACCACTTAACACTCTACAAACCACTACAAGAAGCTACATTGCAGTACCTTATATCACACTTCGCCACAAAAAAAACATACTCTACAAAGCGTTTTGTAAAAATGAATTGCATGCAGAACACCACATTACAGCACACAACACAACACTATATCACGCACTACAAAGCATTTCAAGACATAAAAAAAAAAAAAATGTGCACTGCAGCGCACGCGCGCACACACACACACACACACACACACACACACACACACACACACACACACACACACACACACACACACACACCAGAGACCAGTAAAACATTGCAGTACATTGCAATAATCTATATCATACCACATCAAAACCGCAGCTCCAGATCCACACCACAACAGTACACCAACATTCATACGCACATCACAGTATCATATCACTCATATTACATCACACCATAGACACCATCGACCACACCTCATAGAACCTAGCACAATATATTCTCCACAGCCAGCTCGATCCAGTATTCACATTCCCTATCGCATCGTAGTCATAGTAGTAGTAACAATAGTAGTAGCAGTAGTAGTAGTAGTAGCAATTGTTGTTGTTGTTGTTGTTGTTGTTGCCCTTGGTTCAGATGAAACGTGACCCCGCTGGACTTCAGGCTCAAGTTAACCATTTTCAGCAATCTATCATCCATCTTGCCTGGAACAAGAAGGAAGCTAAGCACCGTTTGTATGACCGAGCAGCACACCTACCTAGTTATATCGGTGCCACAGCATGAAGGGGTTCCTCATCAACACCTATCTCGCCCGTCAGTTCCATAGTACCCATATCAAACTTGAAGCACACACGCATTCATTTCTATGAAACACAACACAAAAACACAATATATCTCGAATTGCATCTCCCAAACAAGCTTTATATTCTGCCAACACCTTCTCATTAATCTTCACATTCGACTTCAACTTGAACTTTAAGTTCACAAAAAATGTCACATGCAACTTATTCACTTTAAGGAATTGTCAAACATAAAGGATGAAAACAATGCCAGTATAAGTGGCTGGGGAATGTGTGGAAGAAGCAGGGAGGTGAGAAGGGAGGAAGAGATCAGTAGGATGGAAACGGTGGAAACACCGAAGAAAGTCAAAATGGGGAAAGCCCCAGGAATTGAGGGGATGTGTAGTGAAATGATGAAGCATGGGGGAGAGATAAGAGTAGAATGGATAATTGCTGATTGGCCTGGGAGGAAGGTAGTCCCGGAGAACTGGAAGTCAGGTATAATTATTTACATGTGCAATGGAAAAGGAAAAAAAGAAGCATGTGGTAATCATAGGGACATTTGTCTTCTTAGTGTAATGGGAAATGTATACTCTAGCTTACTTATTGAGAGTTTGGAAAATTAAACACAAATTAGTTTTTTTTTTTTTTTATAACAGAATAAAGGAAGGGAAAAAAATAAGTAAAAAAAAATAAACCATACACGAGATTACTGGTGTCCTCCATTCTTAAAATATCTGTAACAGTTGGACTTTAACTGCTGTTGGTTGAAGTTTGGAGGGAAACAACTCTGAGGAAGCGAGTTCCAGAGAGATGTAGTTCGAGGATTGAAAGACTTCTGATAGGCAGAAGTTCTGCAATATGGCTGAGTGATGTTCCAGTCATGAATGCTGCCAGATGCCCGTGTAGCACGATGGGAGGCATGGAGAGGTGGCATAATGGATGCAACTTCGTCCGAGCATTTGGCATAAAAATACCTGTAAAACAATGCAAGGGAGGCAACAGTCCTTCTCACTTGTAGGGGAGGTAGTTTATTTATATCATAAGGGTTATTTATAATTCCAGCAGCTTTGTTCTGAATTTTGTCTAGTTGCTTTAATGCAACCTCTCCACATCCATTCCAGAAGGGTGAGCAATATTCAAGCTGAGAGCGCACATGACTCTTGTAAACTATAGCTAACTGCTCGTCAGTGAAGAAGTTATGGACTCTGTACAATTATCCAAGTGCCTTTGAGGCAGTTTTGGCAAGTGATCTGACATGAGAGGTCCAGCTGAGGGCATTGTTAAGCGAGACACCAAGAATTTCAATACTTTTGGAGATGGAAATATTAGTAGTATTGAAGGTGATATACGAATCTGGCAATTTCTGTCTATTAGTAAACTGTATATATTTAGTTTTACCAGCATTAAGTGGGAGAAGGATGTTTTGTCCCCATTCATTGATCGTAGATAAGTCTTGATTTATGGAGATGGCTGTACTGAGTTGAGAGCTAGAGATAGTAGACTTTGTAAATGGGTGTCTGAGTGTGAATGAACTATGAAGTGTTGAGTCATCTGCATATGAATGAATGGGATTGTGGGTGACAGATAAGAGATCATTTATATGAACCAGGAACAGGGTTGCCGCCAGAACTGATCCCTGTGACATGCCGGCGTTAATTGAATGGAAATTGGAATAGACATCATCTACTTTTACTCTTATTTTTCTGTCTCTGAGATATGAGGAAGGCAGAGGAACAAAAGATGTTAGTCCATAGCAAGGGAGTTTGGACAACAGGGAATGGTGCCACACTCAGTCGAAAGCTTTAGAAATATCAAGGGCTACTGCATGAGTTTCTCCATGTAGGTCGATTGACTGATGAATGGTATGAGTCAGGAGACTGAGTATGTCCATGGTGGATCTTTCGTGGCGAAAACTATCTTGTCATCACTAATTACGGTGTTGGATTCAAGATGTTAAACTATGTGCTTACAGTATAAATTAAAATTTCAAATACTTTACTACGAGAAGATGTGACAGCTATTGGTCTGTAATCAGAGGGGTCAGAGGAACTTCCTTTCTTTGGAATTGGGTGGATGTTGGCTTCTTTCCATGAAGTAGGGTATGAAGAGGTACGTATATATATATATATATATATATATATATATATATATATATATATATATTGAAATGCGTGATGTACAACATAGTGCCCCCGGGAACCCACCGACACCCCCACCCGGACCCCACGGAGTAGCCGCAGCCAAACCCCAGGATACCATGCAACAACGACACAAGTCAACTGGGGCGTGTGCCCCTATAGCACCCAGCCACCTCACCGTCGCCGTAGCAGAAAAAGGACACTACCTTCGGGGAGTGGGATCGCCAAATCAGCCCGGGGTGGAGCTGATGTTTCAGCTCCTGACAGTGCCCCTCTAGAGACGGCCTACTGCTGCTCCCGCCTTCATCAGTCTGCCAAGCGTCGCACTAAAGGTGTTTCCCCTGAGATGTCCTTCTGCCACTCTTCTCTTCTGCTGAAGGAGACGGCCTACTGCCACTCCTTCCTCCTGCCGAAGGAGACAGCCTACTGCCGCTCTGAAGGTGCTGCCCCTAAGACGGCCTATTGCCACTCCTCCCTTCTGCCGAAGGAGACAGCCTACTGCCGCTCTGAAGTTGCTGCCCCTGAGATGGCCTACTGCCGCTCCTCCCTCCTGCTGAAGGAGACGGCCTACTGCTGCTCTGAAGGCGCTGCCATGAGGCTGCCTATTGCTGCTTCCTCCTCCCGCAGAAGGAGATGGCCTAATGCCGCTCCCACCTTCGCCAGACAGCCAATTGCTGCTCAGAAGGCACTGCCCCTGAGACGGCCTACTGCCGCTCCTCCCTCCTGCAGAAGAAGACGGCCTAATGCCGCTCAGGAGGTGACCAGAGGCGCACTGACACCCCTACCCAGGCCATGGCCGATTGCCGGGTCTTGGCGCTGATTAGTCGCGCCCTTGGGCAGCCACGGCCGATTCCCAGGCCCCACGGCCAGAAGGAGGTGTCACCCGGACCATCACCCCAGTGTGAGATGAGAGCCCGGCCCTCCAGTACCAGAGGGCCCCTGCCAGGCCCCACAGCCTCCCCTGGTCTCTGCTCCTTGTGCCTGGCCCTGGAACAGACCCACCTGACGGACCCTAGTTCAGGTCGGTGCCACAGCCCTTCCCTGATGGCGCCCCTCGACTCTGGGGACCGCAGCCCGCTGTCCCTCCAGGCCCTCTCCAGGACGCCCGGGTGCGATCTCTCCACACCCACCAGGCGGTTTGGGGGCTCCACCTCCGGCCGAGACCTACACCAGCTGTTCCTGGACCTGTTCGGCCCCAGTCCTGAGGGCCATACCCCCGAGCCTAGCCCAGAGACTACGAGCTATTCCACCACCTGCAGCCCCGGATGAGAGAGGACACCCCTGCGATCATCCCGTGCCCTCTTGGCACGCCCTCCCTTGACGGTGCCCCTTCCCCAGCCGAGTTGTCACCGGCATGCCACCCTGCCGCCCACACCAAATGAGTAAAGTATGTTGAGTTTGATATTGCCCTAAACACAGTGAAGTGACTTATGTTAAGTGGATGGTTCCCTAGTATAAGTGATACAGTGACTCAGAGTAAGTGGATGTCGGGCAAATGAGAATACGGGCCAATAATTAAGGGCGAGTGCAGAAACTTAAGTTTTGGTGAATGAAATCCACGAGTGACTCCCTTACAGAAAATCAGTAAGATTATTATCCTGAAGGACTCCCTATAGAGAAACTAATAAATCTCATTTGTTACTAGGGAGCAGTGAAGAAAAAGTGTTAAGAATACTCCCTTGCTGACATTACCATAACTAGTGTAAAATCCCATTGCTCCCCCCCCCCCTTTCTGCCCTCCCTTAAAGAATCTCCTCCCAGCAGTCAGTGCGTGTGTAAGAGCTTGAACGAGGAATAGAGTCAATTGTCAAAATCCCTCTGCTACCAGAAAACATTAAGTCTGAACCAGTAACGCTATTTCCCTCCCGATATTACCATAACTATATTCTGACCCTACGCGCGTCACCCCTCACTCCACCCCCATGAGACTCACCCTCCTCCGCGCTCTGCAGCCCTGTATTCCCTTGTACACCTGTATCATAAACTACAGTGTTGGCATCAATATCTGTTAAGCCAGTATCCTGTGAGATACTAATATCCTAGTTAAGGTTTCATTTCTGTCTTATACTGTGTTGTAATATCTGCTGTATTTGTTCTGTGTCTGACTGTGGTAATATACGTGTAAAGGTTATTGCCTGGAGTTTTTGTGCCCTACCTCTCTTTATTGCACCACGACCCGGTCTTGAAAGAGGACCCCGCTACACGTTAGGTGTTCTAGGACAGATGAGTCAGGCCTTTTGCACCTAGCATTACACTGGTGGCCAGCAGTGGTTCTTGACCCGAGTGTAGAAGAGAGGTAGTAAGGAAATATTTGACAAAATGGCAACTAAACCACACGTATAGTTACCCAAGTTTGACTCCGACCAGTACAATATACACACGTATCTGGCAATAATCAAGCCCTTACTAGATATTGGGTTTGATAATGATCAACAGAAAATTGCAGTCATGCTTCCACTATTGGGAAAAGCAGCGGCGAGCATAGCACCGAAAATCGTCCCGGAGCTCACCTGGCAGAAATTTACAAAGTTCGTTGTTCAAGCCATCACCCCGTCATTAGGGAGAGTGGTGGCTCTATCCCAATTGGATAGTTTTTCATTTGACGGGGATTTAAATGATACCCTAGTTCAGGCAACATGCCTGGTCACCACTGCTTACCCGGAGGCAGACAAAAAACCTGGGAACAACTAGTGTTTCACACACTCCTCAGGATTCTCCCCGGTTTCATTAAAGAACATTTCATAATACACAAATCGATGGGAGACCTGGATAAAGATATTAATTCAATGAGGCGCCTACTAGCCGTCCATGCCACCCCTCAGTGCATCGGCGAAATAAATCAATTCCCCATTGATCTCATCATCATCAACCCATGGAAATTTTCTCCATGTCGCCACGGATACCCAATCCACGACATCTTTGAGCAGCTAGAAGCTGCCCAGCGCCAAATGACACGAGGGCGCTTACAAACCTCCCCATCATAAGCAAATTCCCCCAAGCCTCAGGGGAAGAAAATGCCAAGGAGAAAACACAAAAAGCACCCCTCCACATCCCACTGTAATGACGGGGGCCACCTCACATCTCCCCCAGTCTACGACAGGGGGAAACGTCATCTTTCCTTTTCCTCTCCTCTCACTATCTCTTCTGTTCTACCTTCCCCTATTCCTACCCCTATTACTAACCTTCCCACCCCACACACTACTATACCCCCTCAGCACAAAGCCTGCCTCCCCCTTTATAGGCCTCATAGGACCCTTATCTCGTCTTCCCCTAACCTACTTCTTAAAACCACCTCCCCCTGTCTACTGCCTTCCACCTACCACCCCACACCACCCACCTCCATCACTTCACCACCACTCGCTTTCCCCGCCAACATGGTCAACTCATTCACCTTCCCTATCACACCCTCCTCCTCCTCCCCTATCACACCCTCCTCCTCCTCATCCTCACCCACCTTTTTTTTCTCGCTCACCTCCCATAACCCACCTTCAACCTCACCATCCCCATGGACCCCCATCTCGTCCCCAGTAACCTCACCAGATGCCTCGCCGCCCACCATACCCCGCACCTCACCACCCATCACTTTCTCGCGAGCTCAGCCCCCTGCCACCACCCGCACCGCCCCATCCCTGAACATTCAGACAACACCACGAGGCCGCACCTCCCCACCACCACCAGCTCTTTCTCCCCCCACACCTCACCCCACTTTTCCTCACCCCAGATGACACACACCACCCGCCACACCCAACTCCACAGCCCCTGCCAAGCCACCACGGTTCCAGCACCGCACACCGTCCGCAACCACCCGCCACACCCAACTCCACAGCCCCTGCCAAGCCACCACGGTTCCAGCACCGCACACCGTCCGCAACCACCCGCCACACCCAACTCCACAGCCCCTGCCAAGCCACCACGGTTCCAGCACCGCACACCGTCCGCCACCACCCCCACACCCCCACCACCCCCTGGCTTCGCACCCACCACCCATCCCTCACCGCGAGCACAGAACCCTGCTACAGCTCAAACCACCCCACCACCAAACACCGGGATTGCACCACAAGACCACACCCCCTCCTCGCCACCTACACTTCAAACCACCTCGCCTGCCACATCACCACCGCTACTGACCTCCAGTGCCAGATCACCCTCACACCCTCACACACCACCCACCTCAAGCCCCACCGCCTCCCCCACGCCCACCATTGGAGCGCCGCCCAAAACTACTCCGCCCTGACGCACCACTCCTGCCGCCACAACGCCTCACACCTCACCTGACAGCTCACCTGCACCACCAACACCCGGCCACTCCTCCACCTCCTCTCCCACACCCAGCGCCGCGTGTACCGCGCATGCCCCCGCGCCACGTCCACCCACCACATCCTCGTCCCAGCCGTCACCCACCACTGCCACCACAACTCCCAGCCCACCGTCCGCACACACCCCCACCCCCACCTGCCACACTCACAACCCACAACACCACTACCCACTCACCCCACACCCCGCTCCCCATGCCCTGTCGCCCAAACCCCTCCCCTCCCACGGCCGCCATTGCACGCCTCACGCACCATACACCCACATCAACCCCGCACATCCGTGTCACCACCCACACCTACCCTCAAAACAACCATCACACGCTCCGCCCGCCTTTCCCGCCCACCCGCCTTCATCAGAGTATCAGACATACAGCACAACACCACACCAGCAGCAACTCCGAGCAAAATCAAAGTGCTACTAAAACACCTCCAGCCTGTATACGCCACTCATGATACTCACGTATACCACCTCCAGCCATGGGGACGTGACAAGGGGAGAGCAGTGAAATGCGTGACGTACAACATAGTGCCCCTGGGAACCCACCGACACCCCCACCCGGACCCCAAGGAGTAGCCGCAGCCGAACCCCGGGATACCATGCAACAACGACACAAGTCAGCCCGGGCCGTGAGCCCCTATAGCACCCAGCTGCCTTACCGTCGCCCTAGCAGGAAAAGGACACTACCTTCGGGGAGTGGGACTGCCAAATCAGCCAGAAGTGGAGCTGATGTTTCAGTTTCTGACAGTGCCCCTTTGGAGACGGCCTACTGCCACTCCTGCCTTCATCAGTCGGCCAAGCGTCGCACTGAAGGTGTTTCCCATGAAATGACCTACTGCTGCTCTTCTCTTCTGCTGGAGGAGACAGCCTACTGCCACTCCTCCCTCCCGCCGAAGGAGATGGCCTACTGCCCCTCTTAAGGTGCTGCCCCTGAGACGGCCTATTGCCGTTCCTCCCTCCTGCCGAAGGAGACGGCCTACTGCCACTCTGAAGGCGCTGCCCCTGAGACGGCCTATTGCTGCTCCTCCCTCCTGCCGAAGGAGACGGCCTACTGCCGCTCTGAAGGCGCTGCCCCTGAGATGGCCTACTGCCGCTCCGCCCCACAGAAGGAGACGGCCTACTGCCGCTCCCACCTTCGGTAGACGACCAATTGCTGTTCTGAATGAACTGCCCTTGAAACGACCTACTGCCGCTCCTCCCTCCTTCAGAAGAAGACGCCCTACTGCAGCTCAGGAGGTGACCAGAGGTGCGCTGACTCCAGCCGAGACCTACACCAGCGGTTCCTGGACCTGTTCGGCCCCACTCCTGAGGGCCAGACCCCCGAACCTAACCCAGAGACTACGGGCTCTTCTGCCACCTGCAGCCCCGGAGGTGAGAGGACACCTCTGCGAGTCGTCCTGTGCCCTCTCAGCACACTCCCTTGACCGTGCCCCTTCCCCGGCCGAGTTGTCGCCGGCATGCCGCCCTGCCGCCCACACCAAATGAGTAAAGTATGTTGAGTGTGATATTGCCCTAAACACAGTGAAGTGACTTACATTAAGTGGATGGTTCCCAATTATAAGTGATACAGTGACTCAGAGTAAGTGGATGTCGGGCAAGTGAGATTACAGGCCAATAATTAAGGGCGAGTGCAGAAACTAAGTTTTGGTGAAGTAAATCCACAAGTGACACCCTTACAGAAAATCAGAAAGATTATTATCCCGAAGGACTCCCTATAGAGAAACTAATATATGTCATTTGTTACTAGGGACCAGTGAAGAAAAAGTGTTAAGAATACTCCATCGCTGACATTACCATAACTAGTGTAAAATCCCAGTGCTCCCCCCCTCCTTTCTGTCCTCCCTTAAAGAATCTCCTCCCTGCAGTCAGTGCGTGTGTAAGAACCTGAACGAGGAATAGAGTCAATTGTCAAAATCCCTCTGCTACCAGAAAACATTAAGTCTGAACCAGTAACACTATTTCCTTCCCGATATTATCATAACTATATTCTGACCCTATGTGCATCACCCCTCACTCCCCCCCCGTGAGACTCACCCTCCTCCACGCTCTGCAGCCCTGTATTCCCTTGTACACCTGTATCATAAACTACAGTGTTGGCATCAATATCTGTTAAGCCAGTATCCTGCGAGATACTAATATCCTAGTTAAGGTTTCATTTCTGTCATATACTGTGTTGTAATACCTGCTGTATTTGTCCTGTGTCTGACTGTGGTAATATACGTGTAAAGGTTATTGCCTGGAGTTTTTGTGCCCTACCTCTATTGTACCATGCCCCGGTCTTGAAAGAGGACCCCGCTACACGTTAGGTGTTCTAGGACCGATGAGTCAGGCCTTTTGCACCTAGCATTACACTGGTGGCCAGCGGTGGTTCTTAACCCCAGCGTAGAAGAGAGGTAGTAAGGAAATATTTGACAAAATGGCAACTAAACCACACGTACAGTTACCCAAGTTTGACCCCGACCAGTACGATATGCACACGTATCTGGCAATAATCAAGCCCTTACTGCATATTGGGTTTGATAATGACCAACAGAAAATTGCAGTCACACTTCCACTATTGGGAAAAGCGGCGGCAACCATAGCACCGAAAATCGTCCCGGAGCTCATGTGGCACCCCGACATTAGGAAGAGTGGTGGCTCTATCCCAATTGGATAGTTTTTCATTTGACGGGGATTTAAATAATACCCTAGTTCAGGCAACACGCCTGGTCACCACTGTTTACCCGGAGGCAGATGAGAAAACCCGGGAACAACTAGTGTTTCACACACTCCTCAGGATTCTCCCCAGTTTCATGAAAGAACATTTCATGATACACGAATTGACGGGAGACCTGGATAAAGATATTAATTTAATGAGGCGCCTACTAGCCATCCATGCCACCCCTCAACGCATCGGCGAAATAAATCAAATTCCCATTGATCTCATCACTGTCAATCCATGGGAATTTTCTCCATGCCACCACAGATGCCCAATCCATGACATCCGTGAGCAGCTAGAAGCTGCCCAGCGCAGCCAAATGACACGAGGGCGCTTACAAACCTCCCCACTGTAAGCAAATTCCCCCAAGCATCAGGGGAAGAAAATGCCAAGGAGAAAACACAAAAAGCACCCCCCCACATCCCACTGTAATGACGGGGGCCACCTCCCATCTCCCCCAGTCTACGACAGGGGGAAACGTCATCTTTCCTTTTCCTCTCCTCTCACTATCTCTTCTGTTCTACCTTCCCCTATTCCTACCCCTATTACTAACCTTCCCACCCCACACACCACTATACCCCCTCAGCACAAACCCTGCCTTCCCCTTTACAGGCCTCATAGGACCCTTACCTCATCTTCCCCTAACCTACTTCTTAAAACCACCTCCCCCTGTGTACTGCCTTCCACCTACCACCCCACACCACCCACCACCATCACTTCACCACCACTCGCTTTCCCTGCCAACATGGTCAACTCATTCCCCTTCCCTATCACACCCTCCTCCTCCTCATCCTCACCCACCTTTTTTTCCTCGCTCACCTCCCATACCCCACCTTCAACCTCACCATCCCCACGGACCCCCATCTCGTCCCCAATAACCTCACCAGATGCCTCGCCGCCCACCACACCCTGCACCTCACCACCCATCACTCTCTCGCGAGCTCAGCCCCCTGCCACCACCTTCACCACCCCATCCCTGAACATTAAGACAACACCACGAGGCCGCACCTCCCCATTCACCACCAGCTCTTTCTCCCCCTCACACCTCACCCCACCTTTCCTCGCCCCAGATGACACACACCACCCGCAACACCCCACTCCACAGCCCCTGGCAAGCCACCACGGTTCCAGCACCGCACTCCGTCCGCCACCACCCCCACACCCCCACCACCCCTGGCTTCGCACCCACCGCCCATCCCACACCGCGAGCACAGAACCCTGCTACCGCTCAAACCACCCCATCACCAAACACCGGGATGGCACCATAAGACCACACCCCCTACTCGCCACCTACACTTCAAGCCACCTCGCCTGCCACATCACCACCGCTACCGACCTCCAGTGTCAGATCACCCTCACACCCCCACACACCATCCACCTCAAGCCCCACTGCCTCCCCCACGCCCACCATTGGAGCGCCGCCCAAGACTACCCCACCCTGGCGCACCACTCCCACCGCCAAGACACCTCACACTTCACCTGACAACTCACCTGCACCACCAACACCCGGCTACTCCTCCACCTCGTCTCCCACAGCCAGCGCCGCGTGTACCGCGCATGCCCCCGCGCCACGTCCACCCACCACATCCTCGTCCCAGTCGTCACCCACCACTGCCACCACAACTCCCAGCCCACCATCCGCACACACCCCCACCCCCACCTGCCACACTCACAACCCACAACACCACTACCCACTCACCCCACACCCCGCTCCCCATGCCCTGTCGCCCAAACCCCTCCCCTCCCACGGCCGCCATTGCACGCCTCACGCACCATACACCCACATCAACCCCGCACATCCGTGTCACCACCCACACCTACCCTCAAAACAACCATCACACGCTCCGCCCGCCTTTCCCGCCCACCCGCCTTCATCAGAGTATCAGACATACAGCACAACACCACACCAGCAGCAACTCCGAGCAAAATCAAAGCGCTACTAAAACACCTCCAGCCTGTATACGCCACTCATGATACTCACGTATACCACCTCCAGCCATGGGGACGTGACAAGGGGAGAGCAGTGAAATGCGTGACGTACAACATAGTGCCCCTGGGAACCCACCGACACCCCCACCCGGACCCCAAGGAGTAGCCGCAGCCGAACCCCGGGATACCATGCAACAACGACACAAGTCAGCCCGGGCCGTGAGCCCCTATAGCACCCAGCCGCCTCACCGTCGCCCTAGCAGGAAAAGGACACTACCTTCGGGGAGTGGGACTGCCAAATCAGCCAGAAGTGGAGCTGATGTTTCAGTTTCTGACAGCGCCCCTTTGGAGACGGCCTACTGCCACTCCTGCCTTCATCAGTCGGCCAAGCGTCGCACTGAAGGTGTTTCCCATGAAATGGCCTACTGCTGCTCTTCTCTTCTGCTGGAGGAGACAGCCTACTGCCACTCCTCCCTCCCGCCGAAGGAGATGGCCTACTGCCCCTCTTAAGGTGCTGCCCCTGAGACGGCCTATTGCCGTTCCTCCCTCCTGCCGAAGGAGACGGCCTACTGCCACTCTGAAGGCGCTGCCCCTGAGACGGCCTATTGCTGCTCCTCCCTCCTGCCGAAGGAGACGGCCTACTGCCGCTCTGAAGGCGCTGCCCCTGAGATGGCCTACTGCCGCTCCGCCCCACAGAAGGAGACGGCCTACTGCCGCTCCCACCTTCGGTAGACGACCAATTGCTGTTCTGAATGAACTGCCCTTGAAACGACCTACTGCCGCTCCTCCCTCCTTCAGAAGAAGACGCCCTACTGCAGCTCAGGAGGTGACCAGAGGTGCGCTGACTCCAGCCGAGACCTACACCAGCGGTTCCTGGACCTGTTCGGCCCCACTCCTGAGGGCCAGACCCCCGAGCCTAACCCAGAGACTACGGGCTCTTCTGCCACCTGCAGCCCCGGAGGTGAGAGGACGCCTCTGTGAGTCGTCCTGTGCCCTCTCAGCACACTCTCCCTTGACCGTGCCCCTTCCCCGGCCGAGTTGTCGCCGGCATGCCGCCCTGCCGCCCACACCAAATGAGTAAAGTATGTTGAGTGTGATATTGCCCTAAACACAGTGAAGTGACTTACGTTAAGTGGATGGTTCCCCATTATAAGTGATACAGTGACTCAGAGTAAGTGGATGTCGGGCAAGTGAGATTACAGGCCAATAATTAAGGGCGAGTGCAGAAACTAAGTTTTGGTGAAGTAAATCCACAAGTGACACCCTTACAGAAAATCAGAAAGATTATTATCCCGAAGGACTCCCTATAGAGAAACTAATATATGTCATTTGTTACTAGGGACCAGTGAAGAAAAAGTGTTAAGAATACTCCATCGCTGACATTACCATAACTAGTGTAAAATCCCAGTGCTCCCCCCCTCCTTTCTGTCCTCCCTTAAAGAATCTCCTCCCTGCAGTCAGTGCGTGTGTAAGAACCTGAACGAGGAATAGAGTCAATTGTCAAAATCCCTCTGCTACCAGAAAACATTAAGTCTGAACCAGTAACACTATTTCCTTCCCGATATTACCATAACTATATTCTGACCCTATGTGCATCACCCCTCACTCCCCCCCCGTGAGACTCACCCTCCTCCACGCTCTGCAGCCCTGTATTCCCTTGTACACCTGTATCATAAACTACAGTGTTGGCATCAATATCTGTTAAGCCAGTATCCTGCGAGATACTAATATCCTAGTTAAGGTTTCATTTCTGTCATATACTGTGTTGTAATACCTGCTGTATTTGTCCTGTGTCTGACTGTGGTAATATACGTGTAAAGGTTATTGCCTGGAGTTTTTGTGCCCTACCTCTATTGTACCATGCCCCGGTCTTGAAAGAGGACCCCGCTACACGTTAGGTGTTCTAGGACCGATGAGTCAGGCCTTTTGCACCTAGCATTACACTGGTGGCCAGCGGTGGTTCTTAACCCCAGCGTAGAAGAGAGGTAGTAAGGAAATATTTGACAAAATGGCAACTAAACCACACGTACAGTTACCCAAGTTTGACCCCGACCAGTACGATATGCACACGTATCTGGCAATAATCAAGCCCTTACTGCATATTGGGTTTGATAATGACCAACAGAAAATTGCAGTCACACTTCCACTATTGGGAAAAGCGGCGGCAACCATAGCACCGAAAATCGTCCCGGAGCTCATGTGGCACCCCGACATTAGGAAGAGTGGTGGCTCTATCCCAATTGGATAGTTTTTCATTTGACGGGGATTTAAATAATACCCTAGTTCAGGCAACACGCCTGGTCACCACTGTTTACCCGGAGGCAGATGAGAAAACCCGGGAACAACTAGTGTTTCACACACTCCTCAGGATTCTCCCCAGTTTCATGAAAGAACATTTCATGATACACGAATTGACGGGAGACCTGGATAAAGATATTAATTTAATGAGGCGCCTACTAGCCATCCATGCCACCCCTCAACGCATCGGCGAAATAAATCAAATTCCCATTGATCTCATCACTGTCAATCCATGGGAATTTTCTCCATGCCACCACAGATGCCCAATCCATGTCATCCGTGAGCAGCTAGAAGCTGCCCAGCGCAGCCAAATGACACGAGGGCGCTTACAAACCTCCCCACTGTAAGCAAATTCCCCCAAGCATCAGGGGAAGAAAATGCCAAGGAGAAAACACAAAAAGCACCCCCCCACATCCCACTGTAATGACGGGGGCCACCTCACATCTCCCCCAGTCTACGACAGGGGGAAACGTCATCTTTCCTTTTCCTCTCCTCTCACTATCTCTTCTGTTCTACCTTCCCCTATTCCTACCCCTATTACTAACCTTCCCACCCCACACACCACTATACCCCCTCAGCACAAACCCTGCCTTCCCCTTTACAGGCCTCATAGGACCCTTACCTCATCTTCCCCTAACCTACTTCTTAAAACCACCTCCCCCTGTGTACTGCCTTCCACCTACCACCCCACACCACCCACCACCATCACTTCACCACCACTCGCTTTCCCTGCCAACATGGTCAACTCATTCCCCTTCCCTATCACACCCTCCTCCTCCTCATCCTCACCCACCTTTTTTTCCTCGCTCACCTCCCATACCCCACCTTCAACCTCACCATCCCCACGGACCCCCATCTCGTCCCCAATAACCTCACCAGATGCCTCGCTGCCCACCACACCCTGCACCTCACCACCCATCACTCTCTCGCGAGCTCAGCCCCCTGCCACCACCTTCACCACCCCATCCCTGAACATTAAGACAACACCACGAGGCCGCACCTCCCCATTCACCACCAGCTCTTTCTCCCCCTCACACCTCACCCCACCTTTCCTCGCCCCAGATGACACACACCACCCGCAACACCCCACTCCACAGCCCCTGGCAAGCCACCACGGTTCCAGCACCGCACTCCGTCCGCCACCACCCCCACACCCCCACCACCCCTGGCTTCGCACCCACCGCCCATCCCACACCGCGAGCACAGAACCCTGCTACCGCTCAAACCACCCCATCACCAAACACCGGGATGGCACCATAAGACCACACCCCCTACTCGCCACCTACACTTCAAGCCACCTCGCCTGCCACATCACCACCGCTACCGACCTCCAGTGTCAGATCACCCTCACACCCCCACACACCATCCACCTCAAGCCCCACTGCCTCCCCCACGCCCACCATTGGAGCGCCGCCCAAGACTACCCCACCCGGGCGCACCACTCCCACCGCCACGACACCTCACACTTCACCTGACAGCTCACCTGCACCACCAACACCCGGCTACTCCTCCACCTCGTCTCCCACAGCCAGCGCCGCGTGTACCGCGCATGCCCCCGCGCCACGTCCACCCACCACACCCTCGTCCCAGCCGTCACCCACCACTGCCACCACAACTCCCAGCCCACCGTCCGCACACACCCCCACCCCCACCTGCCCCACTCACAACCCCACAACACCACTACCAACTCACCCCACACCCCACTCCCCATGCCCCGTCGCCCAAACCCCTGCCATCCCACGGCCGCCCTTGCATGCCTCACGCACCACACACCCATATCAACCCCGCACATCCGTGTCACCACCCACACCTACCCTCAAAACAACCATCACTCGCTCCACCCGCCTTTCCTGACCACCCTCCTTCATCAGAATATCAGACATACAGCACACCACACCAGCAGCAACTCCGAGCAAAATCAAAGTGCTACTAAAATACCTCCAGCCTGTATACACCACTCATGATACTCACGTATACCACCTCCAGCCATGGGGACGTGACAAGGGGAGAGCAGTGAAATGCGTGATGTACAGCATAGTGCCTCCGGGAACCCACCGACACCCCCACCCGGACCCCAAGGAGTAGCCGCAGCTGAACCCCGGGATACCATGCAACAATGACACAAGTCAGCCCGGGCCGTGAGCCCCTATAGCACCCAGCCGCCTCACCGTCACCCTAACAGGAAAAGGACACTACCTTCGGGGAGTGGGACTGCCAAATCAGCCCGGGGTGGAGCTGATGTTTCAGTTCCTGACAGCGCCCCTCTGGAGACGGCCTACTGCCACTCCCGCCTTCGTCATTCGGCCATGCGTCGCACTGAAGGTGTTTCCCCTGAGACGGCCTACTGCCGCTCTTCTCTTCTGCTGAAGGAAACGGCCTACTACCGCTCCTCCCTCCCGCCAAAGGAGATGGCCTACTGCCCCTCTGAAGGTGCTGCCCCTGAGACGGCCTATTGCCGCTCCTCCCTCCTGCCGAAGGAGACGGCCTACTGCCGCTCTGAAGGTGCTGCCCCTGAGACGGCCGATTGCCCCTCCTCCCTCCTGCCGAAGGAGACGGCCTACTGCCGCTTTGAAGGCGCTGCCCCTGAGACGGCCTATTCCTGCTCCTCCCTCCTGCCGAAGGAGATGGCCTACTGCCGCTCTGTAGGTGCTACCCCTGAGACGGCCTACTGCCGCTCCCACCTTCGCCAGACGGCCAATTGCTGTTCCGAAGGTGCTGCCCCTGAGACGGCCTACTGCCGCTCCTCCCTCCCTCAGAAGAAGACGGCCTACTGCAGCTCAGGAGGTGACCAGAGGCGCACTGACTCCGGCCGAGACCTACACCAGCGGTTCCTGGACCTGTTCGGCCCCACTCCTGAGGGCCATACCCCCAAGCCTAGCCAAGAGACTACGGGCTCTTCCACCACCTGCAGCCCCGGAGGCGAGAGGACGCCCCTGCGAGTCGTCCCATGCCCTCTCAGCATACCCTCCCTTGACCGTGCCCCTTCCACGGCCGAGTTGTCGCCGGCATGCTGCCCTGCCGCCCACACCAAATGAGTAAAGTATGTTGAGTGTGATATTGCCCTAAACACAGTGAAGTGACTTACGTTAAGTGGATGGTTCCCCAGTATAAGTGATACAGTGACTTAGAGTAAGTGGATGTCAGGCAAGTGAGATTACAGGCCAATAAATAAGGGCGAGTGCAGAAACTAAATTTTGGTGAAGTAAATCCACGAGTGACACCCTTACAGAAAATCAGTAAGATTATTATCCCGAAGGACTGCCTATAGAGAAACTAATAAATGTCATTTGTTACTAGGGACCAGTGAAGAAAAAGTGTTAAGAATACTCCCTCACTGACATTACCATAACTAGTGTAAAATCCCAGTGCTCCCCCCCTCCTTTCTGCCCTCCCTTAAAGAATCTCCTCCCAGCAGTCAGTGCATGTGTAAGAACCTGAACGAGGAATAGAGATGTAATTCTAGGTGAAATTAGGCTCGACTTCTCGTTCCTATTTCACCTAACATGGAGCGGGGTCCTCTTTCGAGACCGGAGCTTAGTGTAATAAAGAGAGGCAGGACACAAAAACTCTAGGCAACAACCTTTACACGTATATTACCACAGTCAGACACGGGACAAATCAGCAGATATTACAGCACAATATATAGCAACATAAAACCTTATCTAGGATATGTGTATCTTGCAGGATACTTGCTTCTCTCAGGAGTGCAGTAAATATAGGCACGCACGGGGGCGCGGGAGGGGGGTTGAGTCTCACTAGGAGGAGATAGGGGAGGTGCAGGGAGTGACTTGTGACGGCTAGGGGAAAGTTATGGTAATCCTGGAGGGCGGCAGATATTAGCCATGAAGTTTATATGGTCTCCACTAGCCAAAAGACTTTGGTAATTGACTTTATTCTTGATTTACACTTACTTGAGGTATGGGAGTGAGAGAGGGTGGTAAACAAGATTTATGGGTAGCGTGGGGGAGGGAGAGAATACCATTAATACTCCCTTTCACAATATTCCTTCACAGTAAAGGGGGGTATGTCTTTATAGGGGAATCTCCCGGCAGCACAGGCTTATTAATTGTATAACAGGGATGTCACTCGCACATATAGTCAATCAGATCTTGTTCCACACTCTCGTCCTTTAACTTCTCACTGTGATCTTATTCACCCTGATATTCACTATATGAAATCACTGCACAATACTTACATTAGGGGAAATCACACTTAACTTAAATCACTTGTGCTACAATATCACACATATTCATCAGGGGATAGGGAGGAACATGTCATCGGCGATCCTGCCAGGCTAGGGACACCGCCAATGCGAGGCGTGCCGAGAGGGAGCGGGATAACTCGTAAGGGCGTCCTCTCGCGTCCTGGGCTTCCCAGGGCTTCCGGGCTTGGCTCAGGCATGTGGTCCTTGGGACTGGGGCCGAATAGCTCCTGGAACCTCTGTGATAAGTCCCGGCGTCGTGGGGGCGTCGAGAGATCACGCCAGGGTGTCCTGTGGAGAACCAAGAGAGACTGTGGGCTGTGGTCTTCAGCGTCTAGGGGTGCTGACAGGGGAGGGCTGCAGCAGCGACTTCCACTGGGTTCCGTCAGGTGCGTCTGCTCTAGAGCCAGGCATAGGGAACAGAGACCAGGGGAGGCTGTGAGGCCTGTCTGGGTCACTCTGGGACAGGAAGCCTGGGCTCTAGTCTCCTGCCGCGGGGACGTCTCTCCACTCACCTCTCTCGCACACCCTCAGAGCGACAGTAGATCGTCTCATGAGGAAGGGAGCGACAATAGGTCGTCTCTACCAAGACACTCTCGGAGCAACCATGGATCGTCTCACGAGGATGGGAGTGACCATAGATCGTCTCTACCGGAACACTTTCGGAGCGACCATAGATCGTCTCTACCGGAACACTTTCGGAGCGACCATAGATCGTCTCACGAGGATGGGAGCGACCATAGATCGTCTCTACCGGAACACTTTGGGAGCGACCATAGATCGTCTCTACCGGAACACTTTGGGAGCGACCATAGATTGTCTCTACCGGAGCACTTTCGGAGCGACCATAGATCGTCTCACGAGGATGGGAGCGACCATAGATCGTCTCTACCGGAGCACTTTTGGAGCGACCATAGATCGTCTCACGAGGATGGGAGCGACCATAGATCGTCTCTACCGGAGCACTTTCGGAGCGACCATAGATCGTCTCACGAGGATGGGAGCGACCATAGATCGTCTCACGAGGATGGGAGCGACCATAGATCGTCTCTACCAGAACACTTTGGGAGCAACCATAGATCGTCTCTACCGGAACACTTTGGGAGCGACCATATATCGTCTCTACCGGAACACTTTGGGAGCGACCATAGATCATCTCTACTAGAGGGGCGCCGTCTGGAGTGTTTTTTCTAACTCCACCCCTAGCTGTCTCAACAATTCCACTCCGCGAAGGTAGTGTCCTTCTCCTACGGTGGCGGCGGCATGGTGGCTGCATGACACAGGGGCGCACGGCCCGGGCTGACATATGTTGCTGTTGCTGGGAGTGGTGGTGACTGGTGGCGGCTACCCCGTGGGGTCCGTGTGGGGGTGTCGGCACATCTTCGGGCATACTAAGCTGTGTTTGGCTTGCCCTGTCGTTGGGGGTACTATGGTATTCTTCGGGGGCACTGTTTCAAGCCACGCATTTTACCACTCTCCCCCTGTAAAAAGTCATGTCCTCGTGGCTGGAGGTGGAACGCTTCTGTGTTGGAGGTGGTGTAGATGGGCTGGAGGTGTTTCAGCGTAGTTTGCCAGGCGACAGTGTAGGGGTTCTCTTCTTGTGCTGGGTCGCAGGTGAGGAAGAGTGTGGAGGTGGCAGTGGTAGACTGGAGGAGGTTTAGCAAGTGGTGTGGCCCACGGAGCCTGTGGTTCCTTCCAAGGGTAGGTGCCCATACGGCCCGCTTCACTCTCATCTCGCTTGGTGTGGCTGTCGGTGTGGTTGGGGGCTGAATGCTGGATACTGCGGGTAAGGGCCGGGTTTTGTGCCGTGGTAATGCGGCGTTGAGTCTCTGGGGAGTACAGGTAGAGGGGATTTGGGCCTGATGTAGCTTGACGGTGTGAAGTCGTGGAGAGGTGGGTGGTGTAGGGGTGTGTGAGTATCGGGCGGGCAGGCGTGAGAGGCAGCCCGAGTGGGTGGTGGTGGTCTTGAGGGTCAGGGAGGGGGGAGAAGTGGGCGTCTGGGATGGGCGGGTTGTTTTGCGTGTTGTGGGCGTGGTGGGGAGCAGTGTTGGCGGAGTGGGTGTGCGGATGGTGGGTGGGGGAGGGGGGGTGGTAGTGGGTTGTGGTGAGGGTGTGGTGGCATGGGCGGAAGATGTGGGAGTGGGCGTTCAGGGGGAGGCCATGGAAGGAAGGGGTGAGGGTGAGGGAGGGGTGGCAGGGGAGGCGTCAGGTGAGGTGCTGGGGGTGGTGGTGGCCGGGGAGGTGGAGATGGCAGGGGGGGCGGAGTGGGAGGGTGAGGAGGAAACATAGCACTCATATGTGACTGTAGAGGGTGGTGCGGGGGCCGGAGGGGGCTGGGGGTGTGGGGCCGGAGCGGGGGAGGTGGGCATGCGGAAAGGCCGTACGTGATGGTTGCGGAGGGTACGGGGAGTGCCGTGATAGTCTACGACTACTTGGTATAGGTTGGGGACTTTGGTGATTGTGTGGGGTCCCGTGAAACGGGGGGCGAGCTTGTGGGGAGTGGGAAGTTGGGCGACGACGACTGTGTCACCCGGGTTGAAAGGGTTGGAGGCTGTGTCGGGTCCAAGGTCTAGGTTCTTTTGTAGGTGGTATATCCGCCCTTTTAGCAGGTGTAGTGGGTCTGTAGTGGGAGCAGAAGCGGGCAGTTGCAGGTGATGGCGTAGGGGTAGTAGGAGGGGGGTTTCGCCAAAGATTCTTTCGTGGGGGGAAACCCCGTCTTCTCAGGGGCACGAATTCATGCTCCATTGGACAATTTTTATGTGTGCCGGCCAATCATCGTCTTTTGTAGCCTCGATTCTGGTGCGTAGCTGATTGATAAGGGTACGATGGCTACCTTCACATACCGCGTTCCCTTGTGGCCAGGATGGTGAGGAGTGGGAGATCTTGTACCCGAAAATCCTGGCTAGTTCTTCCCAGACTTTTCCGGAGAACTCGGGAGCATTATTGGAATGGATAGCTTGAGGAATGCCAAAGTAAGGGAACACGTGTCGGAGCAGGGCATCGGCGACAACGACGGCATGATGTTCCTTAGCTGGGCAGGCTACTACGAATTTGGAGTACATGTCTACAAAAGTGACCATGTATTTATATCCAGATTTAGGGGGAAGAGGGCCTACTACGTCAATCGCCAGGAGTTGCCAGGGCTTGTGGGCGGTGATATGGCCAGATGACCTGGCGGTCCGGGTGATATCTTTCCCAAGCGCGCAGGCACGGCAAGTCTGGATAATTTCCTTGGCGAGGGTGGAGGGATTTGGGGCCCAGTAAATATCATTGAACACCTGTAGTAATTTTTTGGTGCCCAAGTGGATGCCGTTGTGGGAATGGAGGTGGCGCAGGGTGTCACATGCCGCATCGGGGGTCAAGAGGATGTGTCCGCACGGGGTTAGGTGGTCGCCCTGTTGCCACAGCTTGGGGAATAGGTGAGCAGGGATCCAGGGGGGCCGTTCCTTGTGGTGCCAGAGTTGTAGTAGGTCGGGGTCCGGTTGTACCGCGTGGATGGGGAGGCGGGAGAGGGCATCTGCATTGGTGTGGAGCTTTCCAGGTCTGTATGAAATCTCGTACTGAAACTCCTCTAGGGTGTCACGCCACCGGACGAGTTGGGCGTTATGGGAGTCTGATTGGCGCAACCATTGGAGTGATTGGTGGTCGGTGATTATCGTGACTTGGGTCCCGGAAAGATAAGCCCTAAAATATTGGAGGGCCCAGATTATGCCGAGGCATTCTCGCTTGGTGGCGGCATAATTTTTTTCGGCTGGGTTCAGAGTGCGGCTGGCGCAGGCGATGATGTGTTCCCGGCCGGCCTGTACCTGGGCTAGGACAGCGCCTATCGCGGTAAGGGATACATCCGTGTAGAGGCGAAAAGGGAGGGCATAGTCGGGGAAGGCCACGATGGGGGCCGAGACAAGCTTGTCTTTTAGCTGTTGAAAAGCAGCTCGCCGATCCTCGGTCCAGAGGAAAGGTTCCCCTTTTCGCGTCAAGTCGTGAAGAGGCTTAGTGATCTGTGCGAATCCCTTCACGAAGCGACGGTAATAGGACGTGAGTCCCAGGAAGGCGCAGACACCGTGGACATCCTGCGGAGGTGGTATGTCCGCTATGGCACGGAGCTTGTTGGGATCTGGGGAAATTCCTGCTTGGGAAATAGTATGTCCTAGGAACGAGACAGTCTTAGCGGCCAGGACACATTTAGAAGGATGTAGCTTGAGGCCTGCCTGGCGAATTCTGGTGAAAACTCGACGGAGGCGCTGCAAGTGGTCGGCCCAGGTCTGGCTAAAAACAATGACGTCGTCAAGATAAGCTGAACATATTTCCCAAGTGAGGCCGCTCAAGACAGATTCCATTAGTCTGGAGAAAGTGGCAGGGGCGTTGCAGAGGCCGAATGGCAGAACATTGAATTCGTAATGTTTGCCATTACTGGTGGAAAAGGCCGTCTTGCCTCGATGGTCCGGGTGGACGGGGACCTGCCAGTATCCAGACTGGAGGTTGAGGGTAAAAAACCAAGACGCCGCCCCGTAGAGGGAGTCTAGGGAATCGTCAATGTGGGGGAGGGGGGTGGCATCTTTAATGGTGACATCGTTCACACGGCGGTAGTCGATGCAAAACAGCATCATGCTGTCTTTCTTTTTTACTAGAACGACGGGGGAGGACCACGGGCTGGTGGAGGGGGAGATAACACCTGCCTCTTCCATTTCGCATACCTGGCAGTCCTCCTCTTCTCTCTGCTGGGGGTTCTTGTGTTGGGAAGGTTGTCGTATAGGTGGGCCTGTCGTATGGATTTCGTGCGACAGGTACATAGTATGCCCTATATCTGCTGGTCCTGTCGCAAACAAATCCTGGAAATCCAGGAGGAGGCGGCGTAAGGTGTTTGACTGCTGGTTGGAGAGATGGTCAGGGATGGAGGGAAGAGGGGTGGGGTGGTGGGAGGAGGATGGGGCACAGGGCTCGGCTTCCTCCATCTCTCCGATGATAAGCCCTTTGGGGAGGGTGAGAGGGGACAGGGCGAGATTGGCGATGCGGATGGCGGCGTGGTGGGGAGGGAGGAAGGTGGGGGACACAAGGCAGGCAGAAAGGGGTCCGGAGGGGAGGAGGGGGGAGAACAAAACGGATGGACCTGAGGGCCTATTAAGGGGCACCCATGCCTCATGGTGGGAGGGGATGGTAACGGCGGCGGAGATGGTGGCAGGGAAAGAGGGGGCAGGAGTGGGGTGGAAAGGCATGGGAGGGGGGGAGAGGGAGGGGGAAAAAGGGGGGGAGAAGGGGGGCACTGGGGGGAGGAAGAGGGCGAATCCCCCGGCCAGGGCCGTGGCATGCATGTACAAACGGCTGGGGTGGAACGGGGTGGGGGGCAGAACTGGAGTTGTCGGTGGTGACAGTCAATCATGGCTCCGAGTTTTTGAAGCAAGTCTAGCCCTAAATACCCGTCATAACTCTGGCAGGAGGAATAAAAAATGATGAATGGATGTTGGGCGGACACTGGGTGGTGGGTGTCGACCCATAGGGCCCGAGTTTCCCCACGGATGGGCAGGGGGCCATCCCCTGCGTCCACAAGGTGAGTGGTAGTAGGGTGGAGTGGGCCAAACCGCGATTTGTAGCGGGAGAAATAGTGGCTGTAAAGGCAGGACCTGGCCGCTCCCGTATCGACTAGTAGTCTGGCCTTCACGCCGTTTATTTTCATCTTGTGGTATACTGGGGGGGCGATACTTAGGGGTGATGGCCCCCACCACCGTAGGTTGGTGCGGGGGCGGGCCTAAAAATCCAGCTGGCTAGGGCTCTCGTTCTCCTGTTCCTGCTCTAGTTCTCTTGGGTGGGGCTTGTCCACGGGCGTCAGCTCATCCCCTGGGGCCTCCCCTTCTAAGGCGGACACTTTACGCGAACCCGGGGCTGTGATTCTGCGGCGAGCAGCTTTAAGCTGGTCCCGTATGTCATGAAGGGGGCAGCGGGAGTTGCAGGCTGTGAATTCCCATGGGTTGATAAGAATTAGGTTTGGGTTTTCTCGCAGGGCGGGGCGCCGACGGGAGGGTTGTGCCCTGGGCCGGCTAGGCGTCGGGGTCGGGCTGGTGTGAGGCAGAGGTGGACGCGGTGTGGCTGGGGGAGCCGGGGGTCGGGTGGGGAATTTCTTAACAACATTAATTTGTTGTGGAGAAGGGCAGGCGGTCAGGAGGCGCTGCATCAGCTGTATATCTCTAACCATGTCTCCTGTTGGGTCATGGATAGTAAAGTGTTGCTTCATAACACTTGGGAGTACTCGGAGCAGAGTATTAAATGTATGCTGATCCCGGGTTTCCTCATCTGCCTCCGGGTAGGCAGCAGTAACCAGGCGTTTTGCCTGTATCAGGGTATTATCTAAATCCCCATCGAATGAAAAACTATCCAATTTGGATAGAGCCACTACTTTCCCTAATGATGGGGTGATGGCTTGTACAGGGAACTTTGTAAAGTTCTGCCAGGTGAGTTCTGGGATTATTTTCAGTGCTATGTTCGCCGCCGCTTTACCCAATAGTGGTAGTGTGACTGCAATTTTTTGTTGGTCATTTTCAAAGCCAATATCCAGTAAGGGTTTAATTATTGCCAGATATATGTGTATATCATACTGGTCAGGGTCAAACTTGGGTAACTGAACATGCGGTTTGGTTGCCATTTTGCCAAATATTTACTGATTACCTCTCTCTTATGCCCGGGTCTAGAACCACCGCTGGCCACCAGTGTAATGCTAGGTGAAATTAGGCTCGACTTCTCGTTCCTATTTCACCTAACGTGGAGCGGGGTCCTCTTTCGAGACCGGAGCTTAGTGCAATAGAGGCAGGACACAAAAACTCTAGGCAACAACCTTTACACGTATATTACCACAGTCAGACACAGGACAAATCAGCAGATATTACAGCACAATATATAGCAATATAAAACCTTATCTAGGATATGTGTATCTCGCAGGATACTTGCTTCTCTGATAGTAATGACAACACAAACAATCCTAGTGTATCAGGAGTGCAGTAAATATAGGCGGGCGCGGGGGCGCAGGAGGGGGGTTGAGTCTCACTAGGAGGAGATACGGGAGGTGCGGGGAGTGACTTGTGAAGCTAGGGGAAAGTTATGGTAATACTGGAGGGCGGCAGATATTAGCCGTGAAGTTTATATGGTCTCCACTAGCCAAAACACTTTGGCAATTGATTTATTTCTTGATTTACACTTACTTGAGATGTGGGAGTGAGAGAGGGTGGTAAACAAGATTATTGGGTAGCGTGGGGGAGGGAGAGAATACCATTAATACTTCCTTTCACGATATTCCTTCATAGTAATGGGCGTATGTCTTTATAGGGGAATCTCCCGGCGGCACAGGTTAATTAATTGTATAACAGGGATGTCACTCACACGTATAGTCAATCAGATCTTGTTCCACACTCTCGTCCTTTAACTTCTCACTGTGATCTTATATATATATATATATGGTGTGACTGATTGTGGTGCTTGGTATTATGTGAATATAATTTATTACACAGTGCTGGTTGCGGTGTTCAGGTTTTGAGCCTGGCCTGAGGTTGGTGGATTGGTGAGGTGTCTTGTGTCTCCTGTGTGTGTGCGTGTGTGTGTGTTCTTACCTTACCTAATTGTTCTTACCTAATTGTATCTTTACAGGAATGAGTCAAGCTCGTACTGTCCCGTGTCTTAAACCATATTTATCGTATATATCCTTAAAATTGTAAATTGGTTTGGCACCCACTATTTTATTCGGTAGTGCATTCCATTGATCAATTGCTCTGTTTGGGAAACTGAATTTCCTTACGTCTTTATCACCTCTCTTCTTATGCAGTTTTTTGCAGTGTCCTCTTGCTGATCCTTCTCCATATGTTAAGTAATCATTTATGTCTATTTTCTCCTTCCCTGATATGCACTTATATAGCATTATCATGTCACCTCTTTTCCTTCTCTCCTGTACTGTTGGTAGATTCAGTTTATTTAGTCTTCCTTCGTAGCTTAGGTCCCTTAACCCCTACACCGCGGGCTTGTTTACCAATGACTTGCGTGTGCCGCGGGGTTATTCGGGCTCCGACAGACTCTCAAAAAATATTTGCCAAAAATCAGTTATTAGTCCTAGAATAATAAAATTACATATGCTTATGGCACATACCTTCAGCTTTCTCCTGGAATGATTGTTGAGCCTTCGTCGGTTACCGTAGGACTTGTGGAGACCTCTGAAGTAGGGTAACGAAGTCTCCACTTTACACTTCCCAACAACCCGTAATATGATTACCACAGCCAGATACAAACACTATAAACACTATTCTACAATTTTCAAGTAGTTTGGGATCCATACTAAAAAAAAAAAACACTGTGAAAGCAATGGAAATTACGAGCGCGTCTGATCGTCGCACTGGCACTAGTTCGCTCATGGTAGTCTGTCATTTATTATTCATAAAACCCTCACACTTTATATTTCTATTACTATATAACACTTATATATATCTACAGTCTTTATCCATAAGTTTCCTTCAGTAGTATTAGTTTATTGTCACTGTAGGGATTCAATTTCTTTCAGTAAAATACGTAGCATTCACTTTCTCGTCCTGTATACTGGCATTGAGAGTGAATGTCACTTTCATCTTCACTCTCATAACTCATAGCATTCAGACATGCTAGAGTGAAACTTTCACTTTCATTACTCCTAGGGTATATACTCGTATTCTTATAATACTACTCATTTACATTTCTATTTACGTTCTCTATTTTATTTACGTTATTTACATTTCTATTTTATTTACACTGTGTTGTGCACTGTCACTTGAAATAACTTATAAAACTGTTTTCCATTGTTCACATATATTTACATTCATTACTTTCACTTGCTGTTTACACATTATTTACACATTATTTACAATTCCACTTGCACTGTTTTACTCAATAGAAAGATCGTAGTCACTCTTTTATCAATTGTCAGCCCTTTACCTCTTTCCACACGAGGTTTAGTAGGGGGTAAAGGTCACAGAGCCATTTGCATGGGGGTGAAAAAAGGCCTTCAAGTCAGCAAGATGAAACATACGTCCTCTCACTTCGGAAGATGAGACTACACTGATAACGCAGTTGCCAGGCCAGTTAGCCTAGAGGCCTGCTTTAGGGGTTATTCAGAGTTACCAATATTACTTCTTGAAACAGCTAAGTCTAGCACTGATATGATTGGCAGGAAATCTAGACAATACATTATAAATTTGGTAGTTCCAGGTGAATGTAAATATCATTTAGGGTTCTCCCTTCCCTCCTTACAGGTATATTTATTACGAAAATAGATTAGAGGCCTACTTAGGAGATATATAATCAGAGCTACCAATGTTAAATCTTGAAACAGCTTTGTGTAGCACTGATATGATTGGCAGGAAATCTAGACAATACATTATAAATTAGGTAGTTCCAGGTGAATGTAAATATCACTTAGGCTTCTCCATTCTCTCCTTACATGTATATTTATTACGAAAATAGATTATACGGCATATTTCAAGGGGAAAAAAACAGCGAAAATTAGCGAACGAGTGCACGTGAGGTGTTGTCAGGTGATAATTAGCCAATTCCAGGTGTATGGCACTCTCACTTACCTGATTTCTTTCTTGTATATATTATTTGGTATAAGAATACGACATAGGGCTTATTTCAATGGATGAAATCAGTGAAAAATTCCAGGGAAGATTTACTTAGCGTAGCATGGCCGGGCAGGCGAGAGGATAGGGTAATGGAGGGGGGGTAGGGAGGGGAGTCAAGAACGGGGAGAAATGGCTAAATTGTCAACAATGGATGGGAGTACAGATGAGACTAGGAGTGCTGACTAGTGTTGGACATTGTCAGTACTGATAGATGATACAAGCCCCCACTTGAAAGCCCAGGTGAATTCAAAATAACACAGAATCACAAAAGCGACGCCCCGCGGTATGATCCCTTGCTCCCAAGCGTCACGAAAGTGACGCCCCGCGGTTAAGGGGTTAAGCTTGGTATCCATCTTGTAGCAGCCCTTTGAACTTTTTCAATCTTGTCTATGTGCTTTTTGAGACGAGAACTCCAGACTACTGATGCATATTCCAGGATTGGTCTACTGAATGATGTTATTATCCTTCTTAGCATGTCTTCATTTATGTATGTGAATGCTATTCTCATATTTGCAAGCAGTGTATACCTGTTCCGTACCTTATCGCTGATGTGGTCAGCCGGAGTTAGTCTGTTATTGATAGTCACACCTAGGTCCTTCTCTCTTTCTGATGTGTATAGGGTTTTATTTCCTAACTTATAATCCCAATCAGGTCTTTTTCCACTTTTACCAAACTTGATTACATGACACTTGTCCACACTGAATTCCATTTGCCATGTACTACTCCATTCATGAAGTTTATTTAATTCTTCTTGTAGCTCTTTACAAGAGTCTGTGTTAGTAATTCTCCTTTGTATTTTTGCATCATCTGCAAACATATTCAGATAGCTCTCATTTCCAGTGTTACTGTTTATATCATTTATATACACTAAAAACATGATTGGTGCCACCACTGAACCCTGTTGTACTCCACTAGTCACTTCTTTCCATGATGAGTAGTTTCCTCTTAGTACTGTTCTCATTTCTCTTTTTATGAGAAGATCTTGCATCCAACAAAACAGTTTGCCTCGAATTCCTCCTTGATGGTACAGTTTCCATAAAAGTCTTTGGTGTGGTACTGTGTCAAAAGCTTTCTTGAAATCTAAATAGATACTGTTCACCCATCCTTCCCTTTCCTGTATTGTGTTTGTTACTCTGTCATAGTAGCTCAACAGATTAGTAACACATGATTTTCCTTCTCTGAAACCAAACAATCTTTCTGTTATCATACTGTGTTCTTCTAGATGATTTACCCAAGCTTTTCTTATGAGCATTTCTAATACCTTGCTTACAACACTGGTCAGTGATACTGGTCGGTAGTTGAGTGGATTTTGTCTATTTCCTTTCTTGAATAAGGGGACAATATTTGCTTTTTTCCAAATATCAGGTAGTTAACCTTGACTCAAGGATTTCTTGAAAATAAAAATAATGGTTTACTTAACTCGTTTGCACATTCTCGTAGTACCCAACATGAAATTTCATCAGGACCACTTGCTTTTCCTCTGTCTAATTTACTTAACTCCTCCTGTATTACTTTTTCTGCTATTTGTATATCTGGTAGTATGTGTGGACATGCATGTTCCACATAGTCCCTCTCAAAATTTTTTTCTTCTGTAAAAACTAATTGGAAATTCTTATTTAGTGCATCACAAATATCTTTCTCTTGTGTATAAGTGATTCCCTCGTCCGTAATTGATTGTATTATATCTTTTACTTTGGTTTTGCTTCAGATATAGCTGTAAAACAGCTTTGGTTGATCACTACTTTTATTTATTATATCCTCCTCAAACTGTTTTTGGGCTTCCCTCCTTATTCTTGTATAATCGTTTCTTGCTTGTTTGTAATTATTATACGCCCTTTCACTGTTATGTCTTCTGTATCTATTCCACAACAAATCTCTTCTTTCTTTTGATTTTTTACATTCTGTATTGAACCATTTCTGTATTTTCTTATCTGCTTCTTTGTGCTGTGGGATGTACTTCTGAATTCCTATTTCATAAAATTCACAGAATTTTTTATATACAGCATTTAAATCTTGTCTTCTAAGCTCATTTTCCCATCAACATCAAAGAAATACTTCTTTAGGTCTTGAAAATTTCCCTTTTTAAAGTTTAGGCTCTTTTTGTAACTATCATTGCTGTTTACTATGTCATATGCTATCCTGAAGTTATAATTTAGTACTGCATGATCGCTTTTGCCGAATGGAGGGTGATATATTAAATTGTCAATATCATTTTCTTGCCTAGTAAATATTAGATCTAGCACTGAAGGTACATCAAGTCCTCTTTTTCTGGTGGTTTCCCTCACATGTTGCGTTAGGAAGAACTCTTATACGAGACCCAGGAGCTTTTGGTCCCAACAGCTTTCTTGGCTAATTATATCTAGAGTATTCCAATTTATTTTTGTATTGAAATCCCCAGTTAGTATAATTCTTTCTTATTTCTCTTCCATTTTATGTAGTAATGATCTTAAACTCTGAATTGTACTCTCTGCCAGGTCCTCATATTGATCTCTTTCCCATGTGTTTGATCTGGGTGGCATGTACAAATTGGCTACAATTACATTACCTTCAGATGTGTTGATCTCTACTGCAATCAGTTCTACTTTTGATGGTATATCTAGTTTTATTTCATTGACTTTTAGATTTTTCTTAGTTAATACTATAATTCCTCCTTTTTTTTAATTTCTGTCTCTTCTCCATATATTGTATTCCTCCAAGTTTAGTATGTCATTGGATATCCTTGGTGTTAATTTATTTCAGTTAGGCATATTATTTGTGGTTCATTTTCTCTGACATAATCATTCATCACTAGTAATTTAGATACCATTCCATCCACATTTGAGTACATCAACTTTATCATCTTGTTTATATACTTGTCATGACATGGTTCTACTACCTTCCTCCTTTTTATTCCATCCTGTTTGTGTACCACTTTCGTACCTGTAATCCTATTACTTTGTAAAAAATTTCTTCTTCTCCTCTCCTGATCTTTCCTCATTTTTTGTTTTTGCTTCCTCCCTTTTCTCTTTCAGTAATTCCAGTTCCTCTTGTGTTAGGCATCTTTTTATCCATACTTTTTTGAACTCCTCTTTTTGCATAAGATTCTTTGCATTTTTTAGTATCTCTTCCACAGTGTTTACACTCTGGAAAGTCACCTTTAGAGGTCTTGCCTTGCTTTTCTCATATTTCCCTAACCTTTTGTGTTCCTCTGTGTCTTTACTACAGATTTCCTTTGATACTTCTTTCAGTAAGCTCATTACATTTGCCATCTCCTTTTTGTCTCTTGTGATCTTGTTTTTTACTTCTTTCTCTTCTTTACCAGTGATTACTATAGATTTGTTTATATCTACTGAATCGCTGACTAACTTCGGATTGTTTTGGATTATTCTTTTCACTTCCTTTTTAATGCTTTTTTCCTCCACCCTTGTTTATAAGTCTTTCTTTACTTTCACCATTTCAGCATACGTGGTTTCCACATCATTTTTGTAGCTTTGCACAGCTTCATTCACCTGTGTTATCTTCTCAATATCATTGCTCTGGTCATTAAGACTGCTTACTTGCCTAATTGTCTCTGTGTCATTTTTTAACTCTTCCATAACACTCTCGTGATTGACTACTGTACTTGCCATTTCACTCATTTTCTTCCTAAGTGTACTCAATTCCACTGTTAGTTCACTGATGGTTGTGTCTTTCTTATTGGCCTCCCTTCCTAGTTTTTCTATTTCTTCCTTTTGCAAGTGCATCTGCTTCTTTATTTCATCAATTTCATTTTTGAAAGCCATTTCTAGTTTGTGTACACGTTCAACCAGTCTATTGTGAGTCTCCACTTCAACCAGTTCTTGGTAGAAATCATCATTTTGCTTTTTACCTTTATCCCTTTTCTTTTCAAAATTTGCTTTACTAAAGTATGTACCCATTTTGCAATACCAAAAGGGCAGAGCATGTACCTATAATCCCTGTGTTGTTGTAGTCTAAACAAACCTCAGCTGACTCAGTGTATTCTTTGGTCTTGGTTCTCTTTCCTGTATGAACAAGTCTTGTTTAAACTTATTATTTTTTTCCTTTTAATAATGAAAAATCATTTAGTCTAACCTGGTACAGAGCTTGACTCATACAAAGATACTAATTTAGGTAATGCCACTGGCCGTGTTGGTTCGGTACGGAGCGCCGATGTCGCACGTCCGCCTTGACTGAATCCCTGTGTGTGTGTGTGTTCTTACCTAATTTTTCTTACCTAATTGTATCTTTACAGGAATGAGTCAAGCTCGTACTGTCCCGTGTATTAAACCATTTTTATCATACATATCCTTAAATTTATTAATAGTCTTGGCACGCACTATTTCATTCGGTAGTGCATTCCACTGATCACTTGCCCTATATGGGAAACTACATTTACTTACATCTTTCTTTTTATGCAGTTATTATTATTATTATTATTATTATTATTATTATTTTGCAATGTCCTCTTGCTGATGCTTCCCCATAGGTTATATACTCATTGATGTCTGTTCTTTCTTTCCCTGAGATGAATTTATATAGCGTCATCATGTTTCCTCTTTTCCTTCTCTCTTGTAGTATTGGTAGGTTCAGTTTTTCTAGTCTTTCTACATAGCTTAGATCCTTTAAGTTTGGTACCCATCTTGTAGCAGCCCATTGTACTTTCAATCATATCTATGTGTTTTTTGAGATAAGGAATCCAGACCACTGATGCAAATTCGAGGGTTGGTCTGATGAATGAGGTAATTTTCTTTCTCGGCATGCTTTCATTTATATATGTGAATGCTACTCTCATATTAGAAAGCAGCCAGTGCATGTTTCATACTTTCTCATTTATGTGGTCTGCCTGAGAGAGTCGATTATTGATAATCACTCCTAGGTCCTTCTCCTTTCTTGATATGTGTAGGGTTGAGCTTCCTATCTTATAATCCCGATCTGGTCCTTTTCCACTTTTACCAAACTTAATTATATGGCATTTGTCAACATTGACTGCCATTTGCCATCTATTGCTCCATTTTGAAGCTTGTTTAATTCTTGTAGCTCTCTGCAAGAGTCTGTAATTCTTTTTTGTATTTTTGTATCATCAGCAAACATATTTAGATAGCATCCCATTCAAATGTTCCTGTCTGGCCTATATTATTAATATATACTAAAAGCATAATTGGTGCCATCACTGAGCCCTGTGGAACTCTGTTAGTCACTTCCCTCCATGATGTGTAATTACTCCTTAGTACTGTTCTCATTTCCCTTTTCTGAGAAAATCCTGCATCCAACAGAACAGATTACCTTGGATTCCTCCTTGATGGTACAGCTTCCATAAAAGTCTTTGGTGCGGTATTGTCAAACGCTTCCTTAATATCAAAATAGATACCGTCCATTCATCCTTCTCTTCTCCGTAATGTTTCTGCAACTGTATCATGGTAGCTTAATAGATCTGTAAAACATAATTTTCCTTTGGTAAAACCAAACTGTCTTTCTGTTATCATATTGTATTATTGCAGTTGGTTTACCTAAATATTTCTCATTAGTTTTTCTAGTACCCTGCATACAACACTGGTCAGAGATACTGGTCTGTAGTTGAGTGGATTCTGTTTATTTCTTTTCTTGAATAGAGGAACAATGTGTGTGTGTGTGTGTGTGTGTGTGTATGTATGTGTGTGTGTCTTACTGAGTCTCTCTCTCTCTCTCTCTCTCTCTCTCTCTCTCTCTCTGTATGCGCCAGTGTGTGTGTTCTTACCTAATTGTTCTTACCTAATTGTATCTTTACAGGAATGAGTCAAGCTCGTACTGTCCCGTGTCTTAGAACATATTTATCGTACATATCCTTAAAATTGTGAATTGTTATGGCACACACTATTTCATTCGGTAGTGCATTCCACTGATCAATCGCTCTATTTGGGAAACTAAATTTCCTTACGTCTTTATCACCTCTCTTCTTATGCAGTTTTTTGCAGTGTCCTCTTGCTGATGCTTCCCCATAGGTTAAGTAATCATTTGTGTCTATTTTCTCCTTCCCTGATATACATTTATATAGCATAATCATGTCACCTCTTTTCCTTCTCTCCTGTAGTGTTGGTAGATTCAGTTTATTTAGTCTTTCTTCGTAGCTTAGATCCCTTAAGCTTGGTACCCATCTTGTAGCGGCCCTTTGAACTTTTTCAATCTTGTCTATGTGTTTTTTGAGATGAGAACTCCAAACTACTGATGCATACTCCAGGGTTGGTCTGATGAATGATGTTATTATCTTTCTTAGCATGTCTTCATTTATGTATGTGAATGCTATTCTCATATTGGCAAGCAGTGTATACATGTTCCGTACCTTCTCACTGATGTGGTCAGCCGGAGATAGTCTATTACTGATAATCACACCTAGGTCCTTCTCTCTTTCTGATGTGTGTAGGGTTTTATGTCCTAACTTATAATCCCAATCAGGTCTTTTTCCACTTTTACCAAACTTGATTACATGATACTTGTCTACATTGAATTCCATTTGCCATGTATTACTCCATTCATGAAGTTTATTTAATTCTTCTTGTAGCTCTTTACAAGAGTCTGTGTAAGTAACTCTTTGTATTTTTGCATCATCTGCAAACATATTTAGATAGCTTTCATTCCCTGTGTTACTGTCTGTATCATTGATATTCATTAAAAACATGATTGGTGCCAGCACTGAGCCCTGTGGTACTCCACTAGTCACTTCTTTCCATGATCAGTAATTTCCCCTTAGGGAAAATCTTGCATCCAACAATACAGTTTGCTTCGAATTCCTCCTTGATGGTACAGTTTCCATAAAAGTCTTTGGTGTGGTACTGTGTCAAATGCTTTCTTGAAATCTAAATAGATACTGTCCACCCATCCTTCTTTTTCCTGTAATGTGTCTGTTACTCTGTCAGAGTAGCTCAACAGATTAGTAACACATGATTTTCCTTTTCTGAAACCAAACTGTCTTTCTGTTATCATATTGTGTTCTAGATGATTTACACAAGCTTTTCTTATAAGCTTTTCTAATACCTTGCTTACAACACAGGTTAATGATACTGGTCGGTAGTTGAGTGGATTTTGTCTATTCCCTTTCTTGAAGAAGAGAACAATGTTTGCTTTCTTCCAAATATCAGGTAGTTTACCTTGACCCAAGGATTTCTTGAAAATTAAAAATAATGATTTGCTTTACTTCTTTGCACATTCACGTAGCACCCAACATGAAATTTCATTAGGACCATTTGCTTTTCCTTTGTCTAATTTACTTAGCTTCTCCTGTATTACTTTATCTGATGTTTGTACTGTATATCAGGTAGTATGTGTGGGCATGCATGTTCCACATAATCCCTCTAAAAAAAAATTTCCTCTGTAAAAACTGATTGGAAATTCTTTTTTAGTGCATCACAAATATCCTTCTCTTGTGTATAAATGATTCCCTTGTCCGTAATGGATTGTATTTTATCTTTTACCTTGGTTTTGCTTCTGATATAGCTGTAAAACAGCTTCGGTTGATCACTACTTTTATTTATGATATCCTCCTCAAACTGTTTTTGGGCTTCCCTCCTTATTCTTGTATAATCGTGTCTTGCCTGTTTGTATTTATTATATGCCCTTTCACTATTGTGTCTTCTGTATCTATTCCACAACAAATATCTCTTTTCTTTTGATTTTTTACATTCTGTATTGAACCATTTCTTTATTTCTTCTCTGCTTCTTTGTGCTGTGGGATGTACTTCTGGACTCCTATTTCATAAAGTTCACAGAATTTTCTATATAATTTAAATCTTGTCCTCTAAGCTCCTTTTCCCAATCAGTTTCTAAGACGTACTTCTTTAGGTCATGATACTTTCCCATTTTATAGTTTAGGTTCTTGTTGTAACTTTCATTGCTGTTAACTATGTCATATGCAATTCTGAAGTTGCAATTTAGTACTGCATGGTCGCTTTTGCCGAATGGAGGGTGATATATTAAACTGTCAGTATCGTTTTCTTGCCTAGTAAATATGAGATCTTGCATTGAGGGTACATCGAGTCCTCTTTTTCTGGTGATTTCCCTTACATGTTGCAGTAGGAAAAACTCTTGCACGAGATCCAGGAGCTTTTGGTCCCAACAGCTTTCTTGGCTTATTATATCTAGAGTATTCCAATTTATATTTGTATTAAAATCTCCAGTTAGTATAATTCTTTCCGATTTCTCTTCCATTTTATGTAGTAATGCTCTTAAACTCTGAACTGTACTCTCTGCCAGGTCCTCATATTCATCTGTTTCCCATGTGTTTGATCTGGATGGCTTGTACAATTTGGCTACAATTACTTTCCCTTCAGGTGTATTGATCTCTGCTGCAATCAGTTCTACTTGTGAGAGTATATCTAGTTCTATTCCTTTGACTTTTAGATTTTTCTTTGTTAATATTATGATTCCTCCTCCTTTTTTTAAGTTTCTATTTCTTCTCCATATATTATATTCCTCTAAGTTTAGTATGTCATTTGATGTCCTTGGAGTTAATTTTGTTTCAGTTAGGCATATTATATGTGGTTCATTTTCTCTGACATAATCATTCATCTCTAGTAATTTAGATACCATTTCATCCACATTTGAGTACATCAGCTTAACATCTTGTTTATATACTTGTCATGACTTGGTTCTACTACCTTCCTCCTTTTTATTCCCTCCTGTTTATGTACCACTTTCGTACCTGCCATCCAATTACTTTGTAAAAAAATGTATTCTTCTCCTCCTCTGATCATCCCTCATTTTTTGTTTTTGCTTCCTCCCTCTTCTCTTTCAGTAATTCCAGGCAATTTTTATCTGTACATTTTTTAACGCCTCTTTTTCCATAATATTCTTTGCATTTTTTAGTATCTCCTCCACGGTGTTTACACTCTGGAAGGTTACCTTTAGAGGTCTTGACTTGCTTCTCTCGTATTTCCCTAACCTTTTGTGTTCCTCTATGTCTTTACTACAGATTTCCTCTGATACTTCTTTCAATATGCTCATTAAATTTGCCATCTCCTTTTTGTCTCTTGAGATCTTGTTTTTTACTTCTTCCTCTTCTATACCAGTGATTACTATAGATTTGTTGATATCCCTGACTAACTTAGGATTGTTTTGGATTATTCTTTTCATTTCCTTTTTAATGTTTTTTTCTTCCACCCTTGTTTCTAAGTCTTTCTTTACTTTCACCATTTCAGCATCAGTGGTTTCCACATCATTTTTATAGCTTTGCACAGCTTCATTCACCTGTGTTATCTTCTCCTCAATATCACTGCTCTGATCTATCAGACTGCATACTTGCCTAATTGTCTCTATCATTTTTTAAGTCTTCCATATTACTCTCGTGGTTAACTACTATATTTGCCATTTCACTAATTTTCCTCCTAAGTGTACCCACTTCTACTATTAACTCATCTATGGTTGTGTCTTTCTTGTTGACTTCCTTTCCTAATTTTTTTATTTCTTCCTTTTGCAAGTGCATCTGTTTCTTAATTTCATTAATCTCATTCTGAAAAGCCATCTCTAGTCTATGTACTCGTTCCATCAGTTTATTGTGAGTCTCCATTTCAACCCGTTCTTGGTAGAAATCATCATCCTGCTTTCTACCTTTATCCCTTCTCTTTTCCAGATTTGCTTTACTAAAGTATGTGGTCATCCTGCAGTACTAAAAGCACATATACTACTTCCATTCCCTGGTGCAGTCATAGACTAAACAAATGATCAGCTGATTGTGCGCATTCTTGCTCTACTTTGTTTTCTTTTCTGTTTGAACAAGTCTTACTTAAAACTTTTTTGTATTAGAACACCATTTAGTCTAACCTGGTACAGACCTTGACTCATATAAAGATTCTAATCTAGGTAATGCCACTGGCCAAGTTGGCCAGGTATGGAGTGGTGTTGACGTGCGTCTGCTCTCCTCGGTGCCAAGTGTGTGTGTGTGTGTGTGTGTTTATGCATGTTTCTCTCTCTCTGTCTCTGTCTCTCTCTCTCTCTCTCTCTCTCTCTCTCACTCTGTCTCTCTCTCTCTCTCTCTCTCTCTCTCTCTCTCTTTCTGTGTGTGTGTGTGTGTGTGTGTGTGAGAGAGAGAGAGAGAGAGAGAGAGAGAGAGAGAGTCAGCCAGTTGGTTGGGCGGGTGCAGTTGATGAGGTTGAACTTGTGGGCGTGGTAGTTCGGTGCGTCCCCAGGGTGGGTGGACAGTGGTAATGGTGGAGTGGGGGGGTGGGGGGACGGTTGTTGGGTGTGGTGTGTGGAGTGGCTTTGGGTGGGTTGTAGGGGTAAATGGGTTAGTGAGTGGATGCGTTTGGTGGGCTGAGTGGGTAGGTGGCTGGATATGTGGGTGGTCGAGGAGGGGTCGGTAAGTTAGGTTTGAATGGGATGAGTTTGGTGGATAAATCGGGTTCAAATGGGTGAATGGGTTGGCGGAGTGAATGGGGTTGGGTAAGAAGGGTGGTTGGGCATGTGGATGGGCGGGTGCGTCGGTGGGAGGAATGGGTGGACAGGATGGGTGGATGGGCAGGGTGAGGTGGGTGGGGAGTGTTCAGGGAAAGGTGGGAGGGTTGTATGGGTGGATGAGATGGATGGCATTGTTGGGTGAGCAGGGTGGGTGGAATTCGTGAGTGGGAAGGGTGGGTGGTAGGGGTCGGTGGACAAGATAGGTAGATGGGATGTGTGGGCAAAGTAGGTCGCCAGGGTGAGTGAGCACCGCTGATCGCCAGGGTGGCTGAGACGATTGCGCGGTCGGAATGATCTAAGTGGGTAGTTGAGTTGGGTGGCTGGATGGGTTCAGGGTGGAGAAGTGAATGTGTTGAGTGGCATTATTGGGTGAGCTTCGTGTATGGTATTCGTGGGTTAACAGGGTGGATAGCAGGGATCGGTGGGCTGGGTGGGTGGCCAGGATGAGGTCGGTGGGTTGTGTTGGATGGGTAGAGTGGGTTGGTGGATAAGTAGGTGCGTGTGTATGTGGCTGTCCAGATGACAAGGCAGTAGAGGGACTTATGTGGCCAAATAACTTTTAACTGTTACTTGGATTTTAGTCTATCGCTTAGAAAACGTTGGATAACTACTTGGAAACCAAACTCTATAAATTAAGGTCATTGAAATCTGCTAAAACTTCGATATAATTACTTCTCATGGAACTGAAGATGGATCTATGCACTTGTAATACACCTAATAGTAGAATAAATAAAAATAACATTACATGCGGCAAGACGTGAGAGTGAGCGAAGCTTCATATCTCCGATCCATCCGCCTAACAAATCAGTGTTTTGGTGGGGGTAAAGTGAGGGAGTTAGGGGGAGTAGACGTGTGCGATTAACTTGACCTCTGGTGGCAGATTATCCTGTACCACGAATTTCTGTCCGGAGTTGTATATTTGCCACCAGTTCTACCTCAGAGAAAGTTTGTCAGAACGTCTCTCAACTAGAAACCGCCTCTTCCAAAACTGGTCCACTTAAGATACAAACCAGATGCGTTAAATCCATCCTAGACAATTTACTGCCCAGCAAAGCTCCAGGTCCAGATGGAATTCCTCCAGATGGAATTCTTCCAATCAACAGAGTCGTGGTCTGAAAGAAGAGACAGGCTTGGTGACAGACAGGCTTGGTGACAGACAGGCTTGGTGGCAGACATGTCTGTTGACAGACATGCTTGGTGACAGACAGGCTTGGTGGCAGACATGTCTGTTGACAGACATGCTTGGTGACAGACAGGCTTGGTGACAGATGGCAGACAGCTACTGTATTTGATGGCAGACAGGCTTCATAGTGGATGGTAGATAGCTACTGTATTTGATGGTACACAGGTTTCATAGCAGATGGTAGAGAGCTACTTTATTTGATGGCACACAGGCTTCACAGTAGATGATTGACAGCTTCTGTATTTAATGTAAAACGCTCTTGATAGACATTTATTAATGTAACCCAGGCTGAAGAGGACTTGTTCTTGACCTCGCTGGCACCAAAATGTGAGGTGTAGGCCAGTAGATATACCATCAGGAATTCTGCATACTCTTTGAGTCATAATAACTACTGGATCCTTTACTGGAAGCGAGCCGTGTTACACTTATGGAGTCTAGTAGTTTTCCGTGTCCCTTAATTTAATTCCAGAGAGAAGTTAGTGAGCGTCTGTTCAACCGCCATCATGTTATACCAAGTTTTGGAATTTTCGTTTGTGTACTCGTAAAACAGTCATCTCAGTGTTCCGATCCTGAGTCTGCAAATTTGGCCAGAGGAAACGATCAGCGTCAATTCATCACATTCAGGCACCGTCTGAACTGTGATGACTGTGCAGTAAACATCTACTCACTTACATTCCATTACAAAATGTTTGCAGACACCTTTATCTTTGTTTCTGTACTATTATTGAGCCCACAATGACAAATTCTGACCAAAAAGTCGAAAAAATTATTTTTGCATATTTCGGCGTGTTACGATTTCCGACAATTTCCCACCGTTGCTTCTTATGCAGTCGTCAAAATTTTGTTTGGTATTATTCTGACACTTTCCAGACTTACCCAGACCTAATGCAAAAAGAGTAAGGTCAACATCTATTGCAGTTCTCGTGAAAGAAAAGAACAATCACACAGACGGACAGACACATACAGGGCTTGACTTTATATATATATATATATATATATATATATATATGTATATATATATGAGAAATCATTTTTCATGAACTAATAATGAACGATGAATAATTTAGAAGTGAATACTATTTACAGCTGAATTCTGGTTGAAAACTACCATGTTCTGGTATTCAAGACTAAACAATTTGTTAAACTTGCTACTCATTTACTTCAGGTCGTCTTCTGCAGGCATACCACAAATATTGTCAAAGATTGTTTCACCAAGGCCCACTAGGCTTATCATACCTTATGTGTTTGTGGTGTTAATAATACGACCATAGTTCATTCTATGCAGTTATATTGTCAGGTATAAGAAATGAGATAATTGCAATGATTATGATCGTGGAAACTGGCTCAAGTTTTACATCCTTTAGAACATCTCATCTACAATATGGTTTGCTAATTGTTTTCGAATGGTCAGTTTGATATACTGGAATACGAGTTTAAAAGGGTTCTGTTCGTTCGATAACACTGATTATTTGCCTGATTAAATTATAACTCTACCGTACTTATTCTCCTGGGAACGTTACTAAAGAACGATAATTTTGTAAAATGACGAATAATTCATCACCAGTGTTAAATTATTGTGAAATATTTAGGCAGTTCTTATTCTATTTCAGGAATTCTTCTTATTAAATCTGTACGGTAGGAATTAATAAAAGTCCTTTATTTACCTTTCGCAAGTCATTAAAATAAAACACCTTTCGGTCACATTACAGATTTATGAAGACATTTTGATGATAGAATTTAACACGGTACACACTGTACACTTAAGGTAGCTACCATGGGCCATGGCTTAACATCAGCATACTGAGTCATCACCACGTTACTCATCTCCAGGTCCAACTAGCAGGGGAAGTTCATTTTCACCTAAAGGATGAAAAACAGCAGAGTGACTGTGGATGCTCACTGAGGATCAAGGTGCTAAGATGTAGCTGCATCTTCTTTATGATGCAGAGATGCACTCATAACCGTTCTGTAACAACACTCCTTTAACTGTCCCCAATAAGCAGTGCAGGCTCATCCACAGGTGAAGTCTACAAATTGCCTTGATGGGATGCAGGATAAAGCTGTTATTTGGCAGGTACTTATAATATTTGTAGCCTCTCTGCCAGAAATTGGAAACGTAAGTTCCAGGGGAGGCTGCACCTGCATACCTACACAACTGAACAACCAATCAGGTGTACTTGCACTATGGGGCACAACTGACAGTTTGCAAAAGAAGAACAATGAAGCAACCACCATTAACATTTCCGTTTTCTTTGGAAATATTAAATGCACAATTGTTCTTTGGACATTCTAATATGGTTTTTCAAAATCCTAATACATCTCTCTTTACATTGTGTGCCACAAACCATTGCGCGGTGTTCGAGCTTGGCAGCCTAAGCCAGTTGGCAACATTCATGAAATGATGCTGTATAGAATATAACAGTTGTACCAATATATACACTGCAGTGGACACAATCACACATAAATATTAATGTCTCTGGAACTACGGAAGATACTCTAAATCCGAGTAACTCTTGAGAATCTGCATAAGATTTCCAGTTTCATTCATGCCCATTTCTAGGAAAATTCAGCAAGGTATCAAAAAATCGTCCGTCAAAATAATGTTATCAACATTTATTATGCATATTCTTCATTTATGCTCATCTCAACTTCCATATAGTGTACAATTTTATTTTTGATTTTGATTTGCTATAATACAAGAAGCAAGTTAGTCATAACCATAACTAAGCCCAGAGTTATCTAGCTTGATTTCTGTAATTCGCTGCTAAAGATTGTGGTTGGCTATCATGTAAGTTATGACCATAAAGAAATCAATATCACTGAAATTACAGAAGATACTGCGTTCGAGAATCTGCAAAAATTTCCAAGTTACTTACATTTACTTTCATTTCTAGGAAAATTTTGGAAAGTAATTGAAACTCGAGTGTAATAAGTGTTATAAAAAATTATACGTATTTTTCATTATTACTAGTCATCACTTTCTTAGTTTGTACAGCATTACATTTTATTTTCATTTGTGATAATTTCCATTGTTATTATCGTCCATGGTGATATAAACAAATATGAAAAACCAAGTTAGTCATGGTCATAATTAGTCTGACAGTGGGATTCTAATGTGATTCCTGATTTTTTCCAAGCCCCAGCGGGGGTGCTAACAGCTAGGCAAAAACGGGATGGGGTGGGGAGTTGGTGTACGAGTGGAATGAAAAGTGGTCAGTGCCCTAACTCGGTTACAAGGCACCGTACATTGCAGGTGAGGTGCCTTGAGTGCTTGTGAAGGATGCCTGGTGGAGGAACACAAGTTGTCAGAACTCACCATTTTGTGCCTGTCCCCCTTCCCTACTGCCAAGCCTATGGCCAACCTCACCAAGGTAGGAACCCACCCTCACCTCCACAGCTTACTAACCAACCTCATGCAGCACGCATCTCACAGCATCATCTCAGCGAGACCCGCAAATTGTACACTTTTTACAACAACAGACAGTATCAATAAATCTACTGAAACCATCTCTCGACGCAAGCTAATCTCCGTACTCTACAACACACGATGAATAAACACTCGCTTAACAACCACCTATCTGAGAGACAAGCACGTTTCACTCCAAAGCAAGTCAACACGAACATGTAACTTCCCTAAAGGAGTTTCACTGGTTTTCGCTCTTTCACCCACCCTTTTTCACCAACATATTCATGACACCCGAACAGCCCACAAACTATGCCTCGGATACAAATGATATTACCATAGCATTGCATCGCAGATGCAGCTGAACGCTGCAACCAGAATACCAAATCATGGGTCGAAAACAAGACTAACGATCACTCCTGCCAAAACCACCACAATACTTTTCACAATTCGCAGTCAGGAGCACAGATACACCCCTGGTACACAGGTACACTTAACAATGTACCGTACCAGTAGTGTAAACCCCTTTCACTGTGATCCTTGGAATGACATGACACTGGATTCACCTTCAAGGACAACATGCAAAATGTCAAGTAATGCACCCCCAGAGTGCATGCGGTGGTTGAGTCGGTAGAAGGGTGGTCTGTTGTCCTAGTGGACGCTGTTTCGAATCCCGGCTGAGGCAGGGAACACTTTAAAGAGTTGAATTTCGTTAAAAAGCAGATTTTATTGATCAACCATAAATCCCACTGACACATAATAATAACCCTGCTTGTCCTAAAACACCAGTCCTGTATGGGACAGCCGTAGTATGTATTCAGTGTGGACGGTGTGTTGATGCCAAAATGATGACATGTGTGGGTGCATGACACATAAGAGGACTGCTATGACCAAAGCCATGCACATAGGAAAATGCAGTTGGGGTAATCACACGGACAGACTTAAAGCAACAAAAAAAAGCACTCTCCCTACTTTGCAAAGAATATATCAGAGTAGTGGTAGCCTATGCATACCCCAAATGGGCTGTTTCCTAACTAACGTCAACTACACCATCATATAGATCATACAGATCAACGCCTTGCATACATCACTGTTTGTACAGTACCGCTCATCCCACAGCTCACACATTGAAGCTAAAGTCTCCTTTGATAAAGAATGTTTTGGCACAAAAGGCACACAATCACAGATGACTCGATTTTTTTCCAGCTGATGGTCCACCTACATGAATGTGGCACCTGCGCACTCCTGCCATGTGATTGGTTGGTTTAAATTTATTACCTGAACTATTATATTTACAAAAATAATTGTACCTTATATTCCAATTCTCATAAATGCTGTTTTCCATTGTCATTGTACTATAAAAACAGACTTGAAACGAGTATGTATCTGTGCTTCACCCAAATGGACAATGAATTTGAGGAAGTTGAATCTGAATTGAAATATTTTTTGTTGTAAAAAGTACAGAGTAATTGCATCTCTAATATCTATATCTATATCTATCTATCTGTTTATCTATCTATATATACAGTATATATATATATATATATATATATATATATATATATATATATATATATATAGTAATCTCTCCACTATCCGATGTAACAGAGCCAAAAGCATGTCCGGCAAGTGGTCCCCATCCGGAAAGTGGGCCCCTGCCTGCTGAACTGGTACTTATGGACCCTAACCCTGCCTAACTTTGAAAGCCACCTAAATAACTCCCTCCCGGACATGCATAGCACCTATTTAAGCCTATTTAAGACCCTATTCACACCAATAATAGACGATTCCGGTGCTGTTCCTCCATCACTTCCTGCCTCTAACTTCCTCATGGCTGACATTAAAATTTCTTCAGCTGATGTATTTTCTGCCATCACTGGCCTCAATACTAACAAGGCATATGGGCCTGATGGAGTCCCTCCTGTTGTTCTCAAGAACTGTGCTTCTGTGCTTACACCCTGCCTAGGTAAACTCTTTTGCCTTTGTCTGTCAACTTGTACCTTTCCTTCTTGCTGGAAGTTTGCTCTCATTCAGCCCGTCCCAAAGAAGGGTGACCACTCCCAACCCTCCAACTATCGTCCAATTGCCTTAACGTCCTGTATTTCAAAAGTTTTCGAGTCAATTCTCAATAGAAAAATTTTAAGGCATCTTTCCTATCACAACCTTCTTTCTGATCGTCAGTACGAGTTCGGTCAGGGACGCTCCACTGGCGATCTTCTCACCTACCTTTCAGACTCCTGGTCATCTTCCTTTCGGGACTTTGGCGAAAGCTTTGCCATTGCACTTGACATCTCAAAGGCTTTCGATCGAGTCTGGCATAAATCATTAATATCCAAACTGCCCTCTTACGGTTTCTATCCTTCTATCTGTGCCTTCATCTCTAGCTTCCTTTCTGGTCGTTCTATAGCCGCAGTTGTAGACGGCCATCATTCTTCTCCTAGATCTATCAACAGTGGTGTTCCTCAGGGCTCTGTCCTATCACCAACTCTCTTCCTTTTATTCATCAATGACCTTCTAAGCTGTACATGTAACCCTATCCACTCATACGCTGATGACTCCACCCTTCACCTTTCCATTCTGTTCCCGCAATGCCCATCTCAGCAGTTACTTCAACAAACAAGGGATGAGGCTATGGCACACTTAATGTCTGACTTGGCTCGTATCTCTGACTGGGGTAAAAATAATCTTGTTGTTTTTAATGCATCTAAGACTCAGTTCTTACACCTATCAACCCGTCAAAATCTTCAACAGGTATACCCACTAATGTTTAATAATATTCAGCTTAATCCTGCATTATCCTTGAACATGCTTGGGGTTTCATTTACTCGGGACTAAGCTTAGAAAGATCATATTACATCTCTTGTAAAATCTGCTTCCAAGAGATTGGGTGTGCTAAGCCGACTCCGTTCTTTCTTTACCCCTGCACTGTTGTTGACTCTATACAGGGGTTTTATCTGCCCCCGTGTGGAGTACAACTCTTATTTGTGGGGAGGCTTCCCACATACAGCTCTTCTCAATAGGGTGGAGTCAAAGGCTTTTCGTCTCATTAACTATCCTCCTCTTACTGACTCCCTTCAACCTCTGTCTCTTCGCCGCACTGTTGCATCTTTATCTCTTTTCTGTTGCTACTTTAATGGTCACTGCTCCTCTGAACTGTCTGCATGCATTCCTCCACCTCTACGACGGGTGCGTAGCACCCGTCTGGCAGCAAACTCTCATTCCTTTTCTGTCCAACTCTCTAATGCAAGAGTTAACCGTTACTCCCAGTCCTTCATTTATGCAATAGGTCAGCTCTTTGACTGTCTCCCTCTGTCTGTATTTCCTGCTGCCTATGATCCCCAGTCTTTCAAATGCAGTGTGTCCAGGCATCTCGAAATGAATGGATCTTGAATTTAGCTCTCTCTTGTATTTTGTTTTTCTCTTGGAGGGAACAGTTTTGCGGGCTCATGGCCTTTGGTTCCTTCTTGCATAAAAAAAAATAAAGCATTAAATAAATGAAAAACAACCAGAGAATCAGGAATTGGAAGTGAGTATGGAAAAAGCAGTGTATAGAGTACTTACAGCACGTTTGTGGCCGCCTTCTCTAAGGCTCTGGTAGTGGTGAAGATGCTCTTGAAGCACGTGCAGTAATCCAGTGTTGTGCTACTCTTAATTTTTTGCACTGTGAGTTATAATTGCTTAACACTGCACATTCTGTTATTAATTGCGCCACGCCAGTTTCAGCCGCCAGTTTGCACTCCACACTTAATCCATTGCACTCTAGATTCTAATTTCTTAACACTGCATAACACTGTAAAATCCTATGTGGTCTAGTGGCGAGGTATTGCAGTTTATTCATTGTTTATTCACAAAAATGATTACGTGAGGCATCAATTGCGATGAACATCTACCCTCGACCGTGGTTAGGCGGTAACTGGGGAGAGGGTTGCCAGATCTGAGCTCGGCCACATTACCAAACTCCTCAATTTTCAATACCAAATTTAAATTTTCATTACCAAATTCTTAAAGAAAGCATTTCTTCACTAATTATATGTACAAATGGAAATAATCACTCTTCTTATAATCAGCAGCAGGTTTATTTTTGCACTATGTATTCTAGCAAATTAATCAAAGAGAGCAGACAGTCCACCGTCTCCATTCTCTATATCTTCCTACATGTGAAAAATGTGTTTGGTAGTGGATCATGCTGATTCACTACCAAACAAACTTTTCAGTACCAAATTGGCCCACATTTGGTAATGAAAAATACCAAAAGGCAACCCTTACTGGGGAAGGGGGAGGAAGGAAAGAAGGGGTGAAGGGGCCATAGATAAAGCAACAGCTGTTCAGCGCCGCGTGGTGCCGCGTGCCAATTTCAACTTATGGGAGAGAAAACATTCGAATTGTGGGAGGATTTTTTCTTTTTTTGGCCATTTTTGGGTTTTGAAGGTCCAGGTCCACAACGTCCGGTAAATAGGGAGTCTGGAAAGTGGGTATCCGGATAGTATAGGGATTACTTGTGTGTGTGTATATATATATATATATATATATATATATATATATATATATATATATATATATATATATATATATATATATATATATATATATATATATATATATATATATATATATATATATGTATATATATATATATATATATATATATATATATATATATATATATATATATATTGCTAGATGCCATAATCCCATAAGGGGTGAGGCCATTTGACTTGAGTTAGTTGTTTTACGGGGAGGGGCACTAACTCCTCGACCAACCCACTTGTTGGACACGTAGGGAGTTTCCACGCCTTGAAAGCAATATCTATCTATCTATAGCCCTGACGCTCCTCTATCCTCAAAGGGTGGCCACAGACAAAACGCCTCCAAGTCGCTCTTCCGGTCACCCACCATTTGACTACCTCCCCCAACTCACCCCCCTCCCTCATATACCTCTCAACTCCATCCCTCCACCTCATCCTCGGTCTACCTCTCCCTCTCCCTCCCTCCACCTCACCTACATAAACCCTCTCAGTCAGTCTTTCATTCTCCATTGTCTTTACATGTCCAAACCACCTCAGTGTATTTCTCCTAATCTTCTCAACCACATCCACATCCACCCCACAGCATTCCTACACTTCTTCATTCGTCAACCTGTCCCTCCACGTCACTCCACATGCTCCTCTCAAGTAACTCATTTCCACTGCTCTCACTCTTGACTTGTTCCCCTCTTGCAAGGTCCATGGCCTCTGCTCTCCATACGTCAGGGTAGGGATCACAATACTATCATGCAGTGACTTCTTAACTTCCATACTCACCTCTCTATTTCTCATCACTGCTTTCAGTGTACCAACAACCTTCCTTCCCTGCTGTACCCTTTCACTCACTTCATCCCCCAAAGTTCCATCCTTACTCATCACACTACCCAAGTACTTGAATGCACTCACGTTCTCCATCTCCTCACCATCCAACCTCACTGCACACTCTGTGACTTCATTCCTCTCAAACAATACCCATAACTTTACTTTTGTTTACATTAACTTTCAGATTCCTCCTCCTACACACTGTCCCAGATTCATTCACCAAACCTTGCAACTCCCATTCATCTTCACTCAACAGTACTGTATCATCAGCAAACAGCAACACCGGAAGCTTCCAAATTTCACCCTCATTCATTAGAGCCATCCCCACATCCACTGCCCTACCCTGCACCTCCTTTACAACCCCATCCATGTATATATTAAACAGCCATGGAGACATCACACAACCCTGTTTCAGTCCCACATTGAGATCAAAGAACTCACTCAGCTCACCATCCACTCGCACTGTAGCCCTAGCTCCCTCATACATACTCTTCACAGCACTCAACAATTTCCCCTCCACCCCATGTATTCTTAATACCTTCCACATACCTTGTCTATCTATTCTGTCATAAGCTTTCTCCAAGTCCATGAAGGCAGCATACACTTTCCTTCCCTTCTCTAGATACTTCTCCACTAAACATCTTAGAACAAATATCTGATCTACACACCCTTTCCCCTTCCTAAATCCCCCTTGTTCTTCTCCAGCTAGCTCCTCTGTCATATGCCTAACCTTATCAATGAGTGTTCTACCATATATTTTACCAGTCACACTAAGTAGGTAAATACCCCTATGGTTACCACATACTTCTCTCTCTCCTTTTCCTTTGTATAAAGGAACAATTATACCTGATTTCCAGTCCCCTGGAACCCTTCCTCTTCCCAGGCCAATCAACACAACTTCCATAATCCACTCCACAACAATCTCACCCCCATACCTAAGCATTTCACCACACACTCCATCAATTCCTGGGGCCTTTCCCAACTTAATATTCTTCATCGCTTCCACTACTTCCGCCCTACTGATCTCTTCCTCCCTCCTCTCATCTCTTTCTTCTCCCA
>NC_137001.1:9844674-9854674 GCF_032717465.1 Coenobita brevimanus
CCGGATGCCCAATAACCGAACATCCCCACTAACCGTCCTGGGATCAAACATTCCCAAAATGGTCCGAAAATCCAAAAAAAAAAATAAAAAAATCGATTTTTTGCCGTCCGTAATTTGAACTTGCCGCGCGCTCCGCATGAGAGCATTGTTTTGGTTCGTCATTCCTCCGACATCCGATAGAGCGCCGCTGCATCCTCCCCACTTCCCGCCTGTCTCTCACCGCGACTGGACCTACGCTCTTCGTGCTCGCTTTTGTGGTGGTGCCGTACTTGCTGCAAGGCCTCCTGCTGCTCTCTGCCCTCCTCTTAGTGTGTGTGATGATGGCCCCGCCACCTGAGAAGGAAGAGAGTGGTGTTGACTCTGGAGAAGAAACGGGAGATATTGGAGAAGGTTGATGCGGGTTGGTCTTCCTCTCGCATTCTCCGCGAGTTCAACCTGGCCCGGTCGACTTTGTTCGATATCAAACGTTCCCGAGACAAACTCATGCAGTACACGGCTGACTTCTCGTCGAGAAGCAAGCGCAACGTGGAAAGGAAGGTTATGTTTACCCCCAAGTTTGCAGAAATCGACCGCTCCACGTTGATTTGGTATCGACAGCAACGTGCAGCTGGTGTGATGGTACGTGGAACGGAGCTGAAGGCTGCTGCTGAGAAGTTTGCAAGGCTTCACGACGCCCTAGACTTCAAGGCATCCGAGGGTTGGCTCTTCGCGTTCAAGTTGCGACATGGCCTTACTAACCGTAAAGCACATGGCGAAGCATTGGACGCTAACGAGGATGGAGTTGACGAGTTTCGGCACAAGGTGAAAGGCTTGATCGACAGGGAGGGCCTCACTCTCGGTCAAGTCTATAACGCTGACGAAACTGGCCTATTCTATCGCTCGGTGCCAACGAACACTCTAGCCGATGAGACGGAGAAGCGTGTACCTGGCCGCAAGCTTTCTAAGGAACGGATATCTGCTTTGTGTTGTGCCAATGCTAACGGCATGCACCGGCTTAAGCCCGTTATTGTTGGCCGTGCAAAGCAGCCTCGGTGCCTTCGTGGGGTGATGGATGTCCTTCCTGTCGTATGGTACCATTCTTTGAAAGCATGGTTCACAGCTGTGATTTTCAAAGACTGGTTTCACCGTCACTTCGTCAAGGAGGTCATCCATTACCAGACGAAGACACTGGGAATCCCTCGAGACCAGGAAAAGGCTCTCCTTCTCCTCGACAATGCACCTGCCCACCCGTGCGACAAGGACTTGGTTGCTGAGAATGGCCGTATTAGGTGCATGTTTCTGCCACCTAATACGACTGCTCTCATTCAACCAATGGACCAAGGAGTGATCGTGGCAACAAAGCGCCTGTACCGTCGGAAGTTCCTGGACGAGGTGATGGTTGTTCTCGAGGACGAGGATGAGCGCAGGGAAGGACGTGACACTCGAGGCAAGCGGACTTTGGAAAACCTTCGCCGCTACAACATCAAGTCTGCGCTGTACAACTGGGCTAGTGCATGGAAGGAAGTCCCTGTGAAAACTCTTGAAAATGGTTGGTCTCGTCTGCTTCTCGGAACAGATGTGGAGTACGATTTTCTAGGGTTTGACGTGGATGACTTCCATGCACGGCTACGCTGCGCACGGCGACGATGTTGATGTGGACGATGTTCGTGAGTGGTTGGACGACGACGAGGCGATCCTGGGTATCAGACGTTGTCTGATATCGAGATCGCGTCTTCGGTTGCTGGTGTCAGTCCCGAACTTGAAGATTCCGACAAAGAAGGCGATGATGATGCGGACTCCTCTCAGCAGGACACTACTCCAGCCATCCCCAAGCTGACTACCTACTCCAGCCATCCCCGCTGACGCCTCCAGGAACATCTAGAGTTGGTCCTAGACTACCTGGAACACCCGGACTGCGACAGGGAGATGGGGCCCTTGGGACTCGTGGAGGAAGTGCGTGCTTTCGGCAGCGCATCATCAATCGCCAGAATCGTCGGTCCTTGCGTCAGTCAACGATTGACAGTTTTTTCAGGCCCCCGTGACCCCCGCTGTGCCAAGCCCTGGTTCCACTCCGTTGCCTCCCCAAGACAGGCCCTCATGCTCCCGAGCCACAGCCCAGCACATCAGCTACAGTGGAGTCACCGCTCGATGTGAGTTTGCGGCTATCTTCAGAGTCTTCTGTAGTCGGTACGCCATCACCATGACCCACCGATGCACCCCTTGGTCGCCTGCCAGTGATACTCTCAGACTCTGACAGTGAATAAACAGCAAGAACTTCTCCACTAGACCACACGGGAATTTTGAGTGTTGTGCAGTGAAAAAAACAGTGTGTTGTGTTAAGGTTTCAGTTGGGAGAAAAGACTCAGTAGAAAAAGAAATTTAACGTAACTAACCTTCTTTGTTTTGGCTTTGGAAAATAGAAAAAACTTGGGAAAAGTTAATGTGCAACACTAAAATTTAATGGAACATTATTTGGACTAAAGTGAACACTGTGAAAAGAGAACGGACTTCTGTGTGTTATTGACTAAGTTCAGTGCAAGACTTCAGGAAAGAGTGTACTGCAAGTGCTTCAGGAAATCGTTCTTACTGTCAGAGTCTGAGAGGAGGCGGTTATTCATCGAGGTGGCCAGGGACTTGCTGTAAGTAGCCAGAATGTTTCATATTGCTATTTCCCTTTTATATTTACTTTTTTTCCCATACTATACTTACCAGAATGTGTCATACTGTACTTTTTTCCATACTGTACTTACCTCATGCATGTGCAGTAGGAATGTGTTTTTCAGAGTTAGGTTCGGTTAGAGTCCATAAAAGTACCAGAATGTTTATTAATGTATGAACATACTTCTAAACCCTCATTTTATGTTTCTTTTGCATTTATTTCAGTCATTTATGTGCCTTATTGGTGTGATTTGGGTGTTAAATAGGTGCTATGCATGTCGGAGGGAGTTGTATAGGTGTTTCTCTGAGTTAGGGTCCATAAGTACAAGTCCATAAGCTGGGGCCCAATATCCGGACAGAAACCAATATCCAAACCTACCGATGGCTCTATTGATCCGGATATTGGAGGGGTTACTGTATATATATATATACTTTTAATATATATATATATATATATATATATATATATATATATATATATATAGCAACAACAAAAGCAGTAGCTATTGCAAGTCCACTGCTGAAGGAAGGCCTCCCCAAAGAACCTTCTCCATGAATTCCTTGACTAAGCCAATTAGGTCATGTTTCCCAATAAACTTTTTCTATCTCATCTGGGGCCTTCCACCTCCTGTATGGCCTTTCAGTCTGCAACGCTTGAGAGAGAGGAACTGTCTCTTAGAGGTCAGGTCAGCCAGCCTCTTGTTCCATCGCTCATCACTTATAACTTGCCCACCTCCATTTCTGTTCTTTTATAACTTTAGTAATATCTTTGACTTTGTCTAAAGGAGGCTCTCTTTCCCAAGAAATTAGTGATCTTTTCCTGTCTCTTAAAGATATTCCCAACACTGATCTCTTTCGAATGACCTTTGAGAACAGATTAGTTGATTTTCCACCCATTTGGTACATTTCCAGGTTTCACAAAAACTTCCCCGTACGTTATTGCTGGATTTACAGTATACATTCGTTATATACTTTTCGTTTCCTACGAAAATTAATGATAAGCTACTTTTCATGATGTCTTTCCATGCTATTGTACTGCATCGTTTTATTTCGCTATCATGGTCTTTCATTAATTTTAGTATTTGCTCCAAGAGCCAGAACTGTACTCCTGAACATCTTCAAGAATTTCTTTGCTTATTCTGATGAGGCCCAACGCTCTTTGGTGTATTTGAACCTGTAAGAGCATTGATACACCGATTCATCTTTAGCCCTACTTTGAGAATATATTTCAACATTTTTTGCAATGTCTCTGCTGTTTCTGAACAACAGATTAGGAAGTGTCATCTATAAAATCTTAAATGGTTTAGTTTTCTCCGTCTATGTTTACCTCCTTTGTCTAGCTTTCTGAGCTAAATACGAGTGTTTCTAGGTATGCTGTAAGGATGTAATTTTCGTTCAACTATATATCCCTGACGCTCTTCTTCCTCAATCTAAATTGAAAACCTCTGGTACCTCCGAGTCTTTAAGTAATTTAACTGTGGCAGTTCTGCCCCATTATATATGTTCGCCATTCGAGCAGTTTTACAATATCCTCATATCCTTATCTTGCTCAGGTCCGTGAATGAATTTATAATTGCTATGTGCTCCACTGGAGCCAAGGTAAATAAAATGCATATTTATATGTAATCAACAAAGGTTTGTTTCTCTAAGCACAGTGGTTTATTATATTTTGTAGTATATATATATATAGCTGATATCATATATAAGTATATATATAGATGATCAGTAGTCGAATACCTGGTTATCAGGATATCCTGCCTATATATAGATACGAGGTATAGGTTTTATATATAGTTTAGATATGTTGGTATTCTGTTCGATAAGGGACTTTAGTGAAGAGTTTTTTAAATGACTGATTATAAGCTAATGGATCTATAGATCTTTTGTGAGGTCGCCCTTTTTGTAAAGTAAATTAACTATACTGCAAAAACACACACACACACACACACCATATATATATATATATATATAAGTATATAGATGGATATACACTGTATAGACAAAGTGGGCGAGTCTGTTCTGTATATTTAATATATATCCAACAGAGAGAGAGAGAGAGAATCTGCTACTACTCCATCTTCTCCTGGGGCCTTCCCTCTTCCTCATATATGTTTAAGAGAAATGTGTAGTTCGTTTGGTGTTACCTCAGATATTTCACTTGTGCCAACTGATATATAGTATAGATACAGATATTGGTACTACTATATATAGATAGATGCATACAGTTCTTCGTAAAATTCTTCAGCTGTCTTCACCATCTTATATATATATATATATATATTTCACTATATATATATATATCTTTCAGTGACATAATTGTTGCTTTCCTAATACCACCCGCCTTTACCTCGGAAGTTTTCAGACTTTCCGTTTTTTATGGTTTTCTTTTATCTAGTCCAGATTTTCCTTTCTATTGTCACTGTCTCCTGTTGGTCAACTTGTTTAATTCCAATCGTTCCATTTTATCTTTGTTTTTACTTATATATATATATATATATATATATATATATAAGTTCGAGTGGCTTTTTCCGAATACTTCTTGGTTTGATAGACCTATATTAGCTTTCATCTATCACTTCTGAAATTGAATTTGGCTAAGCAACCCACCATTCTATGGTCACTTCCTATATTTATTGATAACTGTGACACTTGCGATCATGTAATTCTTATCTGCATTAATGAAGTCGATTTCATTCTTTGTTTCTCCATTTGGACTTCTCCAGGTCCGTCTTCTCTCTGTACTTACATTTAAACAAAGAATGTTTCCATTATTCTCATGTTATACATTTCGGCAGAGAAAATATACCATGACATATATCTCCTGTTTCATATCTTTTCTCCCACTCCAAATTTTCATAAAGGCGTTCCATTATTTGATTCACTTCAACTTTTTCATTGAAGTCTCCCATGAATATTGTATATGTGATCTTTTTTCTCTCCATAATCAGCCTAGATGTCATCATATAATGTTTATATTTCTTCACCTGAACTTTGAAAAGCCGATGTACATAGCTGTATTACTTTGAGGGTGTATTTTTGCATAGTCCCCCCTAAATCTGACAGTCCATGCTGCTATGTCAGATACACCACTAACTCTTTCATTTTGCCTTCGTCTGTAATAAAATAGGTGGCCATTTCAGTCTTGAAGCTGAATTACTTTTTCTTATTTTCTGTGGATCTCACTCAGACCTACAATATCCCAACTCCTGTTTTCTAGCTAGACTCATTTATTAAGTTATCAAGCTTGCAATATTGCCACTTGCGACGCCTCTTACACTGTACGTATAGATATTCAAGATTTAGTTGTTGTTCCAGGACATACCGGTCTCCAGTTTGCCAAGACAGTTGCCTACTCACTTTCGGTGGGACATCGCCCTAATGCACAGAAGTCAGTTTTGGTTGGACCTTTAGTAATGAGTGAATCAACTAGGGATGTTTAATGAAGATAATCAACTCAGAATGAATGTTATTCTTGGATAACTAAGGATGCTATATAAAAAGATGTATATATATATATATATATATATATATATATATATATATATATATATATATATATATATATATATACATATATATATATATATATATATATATATATATATATATATATATATATATATATATATACATATATATATATATATATATATATATATATATATATATATATAAATATATATATATATATATATATATATATATATATATATAAAGATAGATAGATATAGATATATATAGATAGATATAGATATATAGATAGATAGATAGATATAGATATATATATGGATATATATATTGTTACATAGCCTATGATTTCATCATCCTTTGTGTAATTTTAACGCACAGTTGCTGCATGTTTGATCACGAGCGTGTTCTGCCTCAGTCTCCCCCTTCTACCGTTACAGTAGAGTAAGTCGTTCTCTCTGTTATTCAGAGCGGGATTTTCAGCTTTTTGTCCCCATGGCTTCATTTGCGCGTCCTTCTTACAAGTTGTATCAAGCTCTCCTGGCCCCTATATAATGAGCTCAGTCTCTGCATCATTGCCACTTAGATCTGCTCCTCATTTTGTTCACATCTCTGTCCTCCCCTGTACAGATATTATTATTGTGAGTGCTCAAGAAATCTCCAAACATCTAGCAGCTGTGTGTAATTTGAGTATAACTGTTGTATTTTCTCTTGTACTGTGTAGCATAGGGTTGATTCTTAGGCCTAGTGAGGTCTTTGTGATTGGTGTGGGGTTTTATATCAGTCATTTTTGATAATAGTTTGTATCTGTAATAATATATCTGGCATTCATTGAGTATTATCTGGTATCTCATTTTATCAGGGCTGACTTAGATAAATTTACTCTTGCTAATTTCGTGTTAATAGAGGCTACATGGTAGCAACCATATATTTAACCTGTTTATTTGCCATTACATTATCCTTATGAGTCCTGAATGTTTTGTTGTTAGTTTGAGCATTAAACTTTAACTTGTAATTTTACCTAACTCTTTTGTTTTGAACCTGGAACTTTACGGGACAGTAGTGACTCTTAGTATTCTCACTTAAAGTGTACGTTATCTTTCTGTTCCGTAACATAATTTAAGTGACCTCATATCAGGATATTCAGGATATTATCATAAGGATATTGCTTGATATTTTGTGACTGTTACTTATTCATGATGTCTACTATTACTACACTTGATGAAGCCAAAGATTTTTTGTCAAATGTGCAAACAGTGTGTGATATAGAAAACAGAACAAAGAATGAACTTAAGCTTGTTGCTCAACAATTGGGAATTGCTGTTCGCTCTCATCATTCTAAAGATCAAATTGTTGACAAGATTAATGAAAGCTTGTTTAATGTAACTCTTCCAAATGAGCAAACGCAGATTAAATTAGCTAAGTTACAGCTAGCCCTGCAGGAGGCAAAAGCTAGGGAGGCTGAATTTCAGGCAAATGCTCGTATCCAAGAGGCACAGGTACAGGCTCAGGCACAAATTGAACTTGCCAGGATTCAGGCAGACCATGAGTATCGCATGAAACAAGGTGGAACTGGATCATCTAGCTCTGATGATTTTGATGTGGCTAAAAATGTTAAACTTGTCCCTCCTTTTAATGAATCTGATTTAACAAAGTATTTTCAGTTGTTTGAGAGGGTAGCTACAGGTTTTAATTGACCCAAAAAGTATTGGCCAGTACTCCTTCAAACTGTTCTCACCGGTAAAGCTCAAGTAACTTATGCATCTTTGCCTCAGGATCAATCTGATAATTATGATGTAGTTAAGAGCTTGATTCTTAAGGCCTATGAGCTTGTTCCTGAAGCCTATAGAGTAAAATTTAGGACAACTTACAAGCAAGATAAGCAATCCCATATTGAGTATGCAAGAATCAAAGAAGATCTGTTAGGGCAGTGGTTAAATTCTAAGAATGTGGATTCTGATTTTGGTAAATTTAAGCAGATGATTTTGTTGGAAGACTTCAAGAGGTGTGTTAATAAAGATGTAAGCCTATATCTTGATGAGAAAAGAATAGATAATTTGTCTGATGCTGCAGTTTTAGCTGATGAGTATGTTCTCACTCAAAAGAGATATTCTAGAGAAAAAGGGAAAGCTGAGAGTAAGTACGTTGCCTCTACTCAGAGTACAGGTAACAGGAAAGAGAATAAAGATGATGTTTCTCAGGAAGTAAATACCAGCTTCACCTCTAGATTTCAGAAAAGTAAATGTACTTATTGTAGTAAGCTTGGTCATACTACGGAGAGATGTTTCAGGAGACAGCGTGATGTGAACAAAAAGGAGTCTTTAAATATTCAGTCAATTGGTCTAGTGTCCACTCTTGAGAGTTCCCAGAATTCTTTAACTGAGTTAACTGAACCTTCTTTGAGGGGTAACTTAAATTCTCAGGATGGAGCTCCTCTTTTGAGCAGTAACGTGGGTGACACTCTCAAGAGTTCATGTGCTAATTTCCTGTCTGATGGTTTTGTCAGTCCTCTGGACAGTAATGACAGGAAATCAGTTCAAATATATCGTGATACAGGTGCTTGCCAATCCCTTATGCTGACCAGTGTTCTAGGCTCTGATGTTAATTCCTCTGATGAAACTGTAATCTTGCAAGGTGTAGGGAATAATTACTTCTCTGTCCCTCTGTGCAGAGTGAATTTTGAGTCTGGTTTTGTTAATGGTTCCGTTATGGTTGGGTTGGTTGAGACACTCTCAATGTCAGGTGTAACTTTCTTACTTGGAAATGATATTGGTGGAAGTCAAGTGTGTCCAGCTCCTCAGTTGTCTAGTGAGCCAGTGGCTGTGTCCCAGGATTGTGATGTCCCTGATGTGTTCCCTGCATGTGCTGTCACTAGGGCTAAGTCTAAAGTTACTGGTGATTTAGAGGATAATGATGATGATGATGTTATCCTAGCTGACACTTTTCTTGCTAATTTGGACCACTCACCAGATGAGGCAGTACCCCGTAGTGTTGATAATTTGTCTCGTCAAGAGTTGGTTGAGTTGCAGGTTGTTGACCCTGAGTTGAAAGGTCTAGCTAACTCTGCTTACAGTGAAGAAGAGTCAGCCGGTGCTTCTACTTGTTATTATGTAAAGTCAGGAGTACTTATGAGGAAGTGGAGACCCCCAACAGCATCAGCCGACTGTGAATGGGAGGTTGTACATCAAGTTGTCATCCCTCGTGTTTGTAGGCAGGATATCATTAGAGTGGCTCATGATTCCAGTTTGGCAGGACACCTTGGAGTGAGGAAGACTGTGGCACGCATTTTGTAACACTTCTACTGGCCAGGTATCTTCAGGGATGTTTCCTGGTATTGTGAGTCTTGTCACACCTGTCGAGTTGTGGGGAAGTGTAATCAGACTGAAAAGGTTGCACCTCTAGTTCCCATTCCTCCTTTTGAGGCGCCTTTCACCCGTGTGTTGGTGGATATTGTGGGCCCTCTTCCTAAGACTTCTTCAGGATTTTCTTATGTGTTGACCATGATTGATATGGCTACTCGTTATCCTGAAGCCATTCCACTTAGAAACATCTCAGCAAAGAACGTGGTTAAGGAAATGCTAGGGTTCTTCACAAAGTTTGGTCTGCCCAAGGAGGTACAGTCAGACCGAGGAAGTAATTTCATGTCAAGCGTTTTCAAGCAGTCTCTGAAAGAGTTGGGCATCACCCAGATCACGTCTTCAGCTTACCATCCCCAGACCCAAGGAGCGTTGGAGAGATATCATCAAACACTCAAATCGATGCTCAAGAAATACTGTTTGGAACATCAGAAAGACTGGGATAAAGGTCTTCCATTTGTTGTATTTGCCGCAAGAGAATTTCCAAATGAATCACTGGGCTTCTCACCTTTTGAACTACTGTTTGGCCATGAAGTAAG